>NW_022631114.1:2153255-2372164 GCF_010015895.1 Lontra canadensis
AATGACAGACAGAGATCACAAGTAGGCAGAGAGGCAGGCAGAGAGAGAGAGAGAGGGAAGCAGGCTCTCTGCTGAGCAGAAAGCCCGATGCGGGGCTCGATCCCAGGACCCCGAGATCATGACCTGAGCCGAAGGCAGAGGCTTTAACCCACGGAGCCACCCAGGCGCCCCGAGGATCCCCCAGTCTTAAAATGGCCTCATGATGTCATTAAAATGGCCTCATGATGTCATGGGGTCCTACACTCTGTAGAGAGTGTAGGACCCCACGGGTTTCCGAGTGCGCACCCATCAGATCATGGGTGCTCCTAAGGTTGGTGCAGCCTTCAGCTCTTAAGATAACAAACCACCACGTTAAGGAATGATGCTTTCTTATTTGTTAAGATTTGCTTGTCTCCATGCAGATAATTAAAGCGAACTAGGGAATGAAGGAACCTGTATCGACAGCGTGTGCCAAGTTCCACCTCCTATTTTTTTCCCCTGGGAGAGGTGTACTTGTGGTCATGCTTGCGAATCCGCCATGCTCATCTTTCTGCTAATAAAAATAATTCCTGGTTCTCATGCTAAAATTCTATCATTATTCATCCTGTGTTACACAGTGGGTAGAGGAGGGGTGTTCACCAAACAATATCATGAATTTTACTGCTCCACCTTCCACTGAAGCATGTGAAAGCCACCGTTGGGGTGTGGGAGCGAGCGTGGCGGGCCAGGGCGCTGGAAGGAGGCGACGGGACAGACCGCCGGTGCTTGGTTGTCTTGGTTGCGAGTTTGGACTCTGTGGTCACCGAGGAGTCATTAAAGCTTTCTAGCTCAATTTAGCAAGGGTGTACTGGTTCCCAGGAGTCCTCTGTATTTATATTGTTTGTGGGAAATACTGAAAAGAGCCCGAGTGTTTCCTATGCCACATGGAGGCCATCTCAACAGTCATGGAAACTTAGTTACTCTTGCAAGTTCAAAGCAAAAATAATGTAATACATTGATGGAAAGGGACTGCAGACCTGGAATGAATTGTGACATCATCACCGGCCGTTGTTTTGGGGTACGGGAAGCTTCCCTGCTGAGGGTGATGCCTTTCACCAACTGTGTATTGATTACCTATTAAGCCTCAGGCCTCTGCTCATGAAGAATTCCCACTCGAAGGTGGCAGACATATATAAATAAATCATCATCCTCGAGACTGACTGAAAAATGTCAGAACAAAAGGCGTGAGGATTGGTCTCTGGGGGTAGCGGAGAGCAGGAGATGCTGTCTGTCTAGGAAGTTTTTCTTTAAAACCTTTTTCGTCTGGAAATGTCTGAGAAAGTTCTGTTGGCTATGAATGACAGAAACCCGACTTTAAGCAAAAAAGGAAAGGTAATGCTCGGTAATCGAGCATCTAGACGTAGCGTGCTTTGGGCATTGCTGGGTCCAGAGGCTCTAACGTGGCCGCAGAGACCCTTCCTCTGTCCCTTGACTTTGCTTTGCTGAGTCTTTCACGTCAGCCTCCCTGTGTGACCGGCAGGGTGGCAGCCAGGAGTCCGAGCTCACCGCCTCCAGGCTTGGCACTCATCGCTGAAACTGAACTCCCTCCCCGGCCCCCGGGGCTATCCAGGGACGATGTGGATGACTGTGCATTGGTTCTGGACACCGAACGAGGCATCTGCGAGGGTGAGGGGATGCCGTGCCGAGGGGCCCGGTGGACAGCAGTACAGAGGGGCCAGGGAAGCTTCCTCAGAGGAACCGGAAGGAGGGAGTGTGGGCAGACAGACGCTGCCACTGTCCCGGGGCACGGCAGCGGAAGAGGACTCGTGCAGGCAGAGTACAACCGGCAGCTGAGGTACAGAGCAGGGCTCGAGGGGTAGGTCTGGCAGGAAGGATGGGAGCTCAGCTCCTTGCACATTGAGTGAGAGTTGCTGGGGGGACCCTGATGGAGCAGCTAGCGGTTTGGGCCTGAGAGAATTTGTAAAGCCCGCATGGTACCGAAGTAAGTGGTGGATAATGGAGATAGGCATGGGATGAGCGTGGAGAGGCCTGGAATGAGCGTAACCAAGCTCCGTGAGGAGGATCATGTGTTAGGCTGAATCACATGACGTTACTGCTTTTGTGGGTCAAAAATGGCAGCACAGTGTCAATTTCATATGGTTCAGCCTCTTCCGAGGGAATTCCGCTTAGAGATGCCTGGGTTCTTTCTTCCCACAGATGCATATTGTGTGCTCTGCCCTGTGCTGGCCTCTCCTGGTCTCATTCTCTGTGGCTCTCAAGTCTCCACACAGAACCATTCTTTTCTCCTTCCTCTTTCCTCGCTTTCTCCTTCTCCCCCTTTCCTTTTATCCCCCTCTTGTTCTTTCCTATTTTGGGAAATATCGATGGACTGATTTGGAGTGCGGAGCACAGTGCTTAGTGCTGGATATGTAGTGTGGACTTTGTGCCCGCCCTCCTGGGTTCTAGAGTCTCGATACGAAAGCAGCATTGGAGGCCTGATGGGGTGCTCTGCGAGGTGTGGTGCTGGAGGCCAGTGAACACTCTTAAGAGGTACTGGTGTTGTAGGGCTCATGGGATGCTGGCTGTGGTATGGTGTTAGAGGGGCTGATGGAATGTTCTGGAAGCTACGAGGAGGCATCAAGTCCTAGATTCTTCTCGATTCACCCAGGGCTAGGGATGGGGGAGGGGAGGCCTGCCGAAAAGTTGAACAGGTGTGTGCCATGGAGAGCATGGGGCTCTCCCTGCTACTCCTCAACCCTTTGCCATTGTTCAGCTACTCCCGTGTTACCTGCTGGAGAAAACCTTTTATTACCCGTCTCTCTCTTCCCAGGTAAAATTTCTCCTCCTCTTCCCTGGTGTCCCAACAATACCCTGTTAGAGCTTTTAACCCTTGTGTCCCATTGACGCTGTGTTCCACTTTCCTAGATTAAGGCAGGCTCCCTCCATTCAGCAGGAAGCTTTAGGTGGCAACTGTCTTACTACAGACTGTGCTTAATAAAGTGTTTGGGTGCTGGAGGTGCTAAGTAAATATTTGTTGAGTGTTGAAATAACTTTGAAGAGATTCTGTTGGCAGAGCCCTTCCGATTTCCACCTGACTTAAAAAGAATGCCAAGAGTATACGTACAAAGGAATATTATTCAGCCTCAAACAAGAAGGAAATCCTACCCATATGTGATGAGCCTGAAGTTGCAGGACATTTTACTAAGTGAAATAAACTAGTCACGGTAGGACGGATGCCGCGTGATTCAACTTACATGAGGTATCTGAAAATAAGCAGACCCATGGGACCCATAGGAACAGAGAGTGGAGTGGCGGTTGCCAGGGTCTGGGCAGGAGGCAAATGGGGAGTTGCTGTTCAGTAGGTTTAAAGTTGTTATTATGTGCAATGGATAAATTCTAGAGATCTGTGCAACATTGTGTCTACTAAGGTAATAATACTGTATCATGTACTGAAACATTTGAGGTTAAGGCTCCTTAAAATAAATTTAAAAAAATATATATATAGCAGCTATCAACCTCTATCCCCTGCCCCTCCAAAAAACCCACCTGAATGATGTCGTGCGTCATGCCATACTGCAGTCACAAAGGAAATGTCTGCAGTGAAATCACGTGAGCACCCATGTTGGGAGTTCTACCTGATCTGATTCATGGTGCAGACTCTTGTGAGTGGGTCCATCATTTGCTTGAGGCTCAAGCTGGCCTCTTGTCTGTGATTCAGATCCCTGTGCAAAAATAGACCTTTAAATGGACGGAAAGCAGTTAACAGAGACCCATCAGTGTCTGGGTGTCTGTGCATCTGGCGGAGATAGGAAAGCATGAGGACGAGGGCTGGCGAGGGGTCAGTGCTGTTGAACGCTGTGCATGACAGGTGCACTTCCTGGAGCAGATGGCCTTCGTCTACGGAATCCTCCGTGATCCCCAACTCTCTCAAGTTGACTGGCTCTTTGAATCTGGTGCCGATTCCATATTCAGCCATGCTCTTCTAGGGGAACGGTCTCCTGAAATGTAGTGTCTTTTTGGAGCGGGTGAGGTGTGGGTTAGGATTCTCGCTGTGCACCCTGGGGCTAATGATGACAGTTAGGATTGGCTGTGGTTCATAGACTGGGTACAGCAACGGTGGCTGGCCTGTTGGCCCATATTGGGGCGGGGGGTGGAGAGGCAGGTATTTCTAGCACACCTTGCAGAAGTTCACAGGTGCGAGGACAGAAATCAGTGCTTAGCACTTTGCCTCTTGGAAACATCTCATCATTTGGAAAGGAATTTTCATTTTTAAAATAAAAAACAAAAAACAAAAACCAAAATTGGCCTTTCTCTGGTGCTTTTTCTGAATACTGGCGAGCCTGTCCTAACATTGGAGGGATAATGACTTTGAGCTGGGTGGGATATTTTTATTCTACTCAGTGGAAAGTAAATATTTGCCTTCACTTTCTCAGAACCCTGTGTCACTGGGAAAGCAGCTGAAGAACCCGCTGGTAAGAACAAAGGGCCAGGCCTCTCTTTGCCTGCAAATCTGGTTTTCTGGCAGAGCTCCCTATTGAAGTGTGCATGGCCTCCTCTCAGTACTGGACCAGGGGACGGGAGAGCATCTCGCCGTTCCCTGACCCTCCCTCTGCGAGACAGCACGCAGCCCCAACTTCTGCTGCTTGAGAGGATGAGGCTCTGCTGAAAGCTCATAATTTTCTTCTCCAACGTGACAACGAGGCAAAAGACAATAGCCAGTTGCCTCGTATAACCCACCTGCTTTGTAGGAAATGAAGCGAACTCAGGAGCCCCCAGTGCCACTTGGAGGATTTGTCGTTTCCTTTCCTGTCGGTAAACAAAGGCAGTCCGTTACAAGAGTGCGGCAAGGATTGTTTACAGGATGTTTGCTGTATCAAAGGAAGGAAAAGTGCCTTTTACAGAGCTGTGCTCATTGTGTGGGGGATATTACAACATCGTTTAAAGGGTACTCTGCTGGCAAAGAGAAATTAACCACAAAATATTCCGTCATGAAACACCAACTGTTTAATCAATCAGTAGGACTTACTTCGTAAATTGAAGTTGAGGGTCTTATAATGTATCAGCAGTAAAAAAAAGGTAGAAAGCCAGAAAACCTCTTGAGAGACAAAATAATAGGTTCCTAAAACTTTGGAAAAATATCAATACTTTAGAGGACTCAATTTTTTCTTTTTTTAAATTGTACGGGTTCATGCTTTGTGTGCAAGAAACAGTTATCATTTATAGTGTGGCTGTGTCTCCCATGTAGGCCTTTCCGGGTGGCTCTTCAGGACATCCAGTACTGTGTCTGGGTGCCTGGTGTCCCGGCTCTGTCCGGACACTCTTTTTCAAGCCGTTCCTAGCACAGAAAGGAGCTGGTAACTGAGGGTGCCATGAACATGACCGAGGGAATGAATGCTTGGTTGGACTCAATAAACTGGTGACGATTGAAACAATGACACAAGATGCCCAGTCACATAACATACTCTCCTTCTAATTGATGCTGGGAAATCTTTTGATATATACTTGGGTGTCATGTGTGTGTCTGCGTGTTAGCTGCACGTAATTTTTAAGTGTTCATTTTAGTGGCATTAGGTGTAGGCATCCTGTTGTCCAGTCATCTGTCTCTCGAGATTTTTCATCTTCCCAAACTGAGATTTTGTACTCATTAATCACTGACTCCCCACTCCCCTTGCCCCCGTCGCTGGCAACTGTCACTCTCCTTCCTGTCTCTACGAAGTGGATCATTGTGGGTGCTTCACGGAAGTGGGATCCCGTAGTGTTTGTCTTTCAGTGACTGGTTTATTTCACTAAGCATCATGCCTTCAGGGTTCATCCATGTTGTAAGCTGTGTTGTAATTCCCTAACTTTTAAAGCCGAGTGATATTCCGTTGTGTAGATTCACGACATTGTGTTTATCCATCCATTGGTTGATGGACACGGGTTGCTTCCACCTTCTACTATTGTGAATAAGGCTACTATGAAGGTGGGTGTACAGATATCTTTTCAAAACCCTGCTTTTGGGGTGCCTGGGTGGCTCAGTACGTTAAGCGTCTGCCTTTGGCCCAGGTCATGATCCTGGGGTCCTGAGATAGAGCCCTGCATCAGGCTCCCCACTCAGTGGGGAGTCTGCTCTCCTTCTCCCTCTGCCTGCTGCTCCCCCAGCTTGGGCTGGCTCGCTCTCTCTCGCTCTCTCTCTCTCTCTCTCTCTTAAATAAATAAATAAATACATCTTCAAAACTCTGCTTTCAATTCCTTTGGATATATACCCAGAAGTGGCATTACTAGATCGTATGGTAATTCTATGTTTAAGTTTTTTAAGGGATTCTCCATACTATTCTTAAATTTTTAAGCTTGAAATTGGCTATATGGCTCCCTTAGGTCAGTGAGAATTTCCTTCCCCTCCCTTGCCAGTGTACATGATCTTAAGTTCATTTACAGTTGAGGGACTCATAAGAGTAACGTTTCATCAACTCTTCAATGGTTCATAAAAATGGAGACGGACTGGGAAAGGTGGGCTTTCTAAAGCCAAGGCCAGTTGTCGCCTTGCTGGTAGGTGGCCCTGTAACTGATCAGTGCTCAGTGTGAGAGGGCACTGTTAACACGGTGCCGGGACCAGAGGCACAGACCCTGCTGTCCCAGCACACCCCACTCACTGGGGTCTGGGGAGCAGAGTGCAGGACCTGACAGGATTCAGAGAAGCCGCGTTGATGCCATTTCATCCGGGCATCTCACGCTCTTGATGTCAGGAGGGAGTGTGGGCCATAGCGCGCCTGGCTCTGGTTCGGTTTGTGGAAATTCTCATATTTATGGTTTTTAGAAATGATGTAGCAAAAGATCGTATTTGGGGAGCCAAGCCGACTTGATTTCACACCCCATCGTGTGTGATTCACTTTGGGCAAACGGTCAATGCACAGAGTACCAGTCTCCTCATCCGGGAAGCAAAAAAGGCTGATTTTGTTTCTAAGGGATTGTGGGTTTGGAAATCACATGGAAAGTAGCTAGCGGAGCGCCTAGTATTTAGTGCCGCATACCCAGTATTGTCTGCTCCGTTATGAAAAGCAGAGGCCGCTTAACTGAAGTTAGTACCAAAAACAGACACCTAGATTATCAGTTGTCACAACTATGGTCTTAGACCCTCCCCCTTGACATCTGCAAAACTTATGGAGGATCCCAGAGAACTTTATATTATGTTGCTTATCTCTACTGATGTTTATGATACTAGCATTAAAACTGAAGAGTTTAGAAATAATTACTAATTAATTAAAAATGACAGTAAGTCCTTTGCCTTTTATTAGAAACAACATTTTTTATGAAAATCACTCTTTTCTCAAACAACGACAAGAAATTAATGAGCAGAATGGCATTGTTTTACAATTTTGCAAATCTCTGCGGTATCTGCCTTCAGAGAATATGGCTAGGTTTTCAAGCCTTCTGCACCGTGACGTGTTATTTAACCTCTAGAAGGCTCCACCGGGTCCTGGTGAGAGGAGCGTGGAGAAGAGAAGTGATGTGTTTTGCTCTGAGAGTGGTTTGACCCTGGAAGCCCCTGGAGGGGCCTTGGGAACCCCTGGGTGCCTCAGACCACACTTTAAAAATGGCTGACCTAGAGTTTTTCTGTGAGTCTGAACTGGGTCTCTTTCTTCTCTTGTAGGTTCTTGCTCCTGGTCGAGTGAGCTGGAGCCTCCCTTTCTCCCTGCTGAGGTGAGCCCACCCCCCATCTGTACCCCAAACCACTGCTTAGGGTTTTAAGTTTGGGCTTCTGTGCCCCATGAACGCTATTCTTGTTTTTGTTTTTGTTTTTTAATTGTTTCTGTTCCCCTTGGCCTCGGGATCAAATGTTCTGATTTTTTCACCCTCCAGCACACACATACGTGAGTATTGCCTTAAGAAGCCCTTTAAACTTGGGGATTGTCGAAATGGGGTGCTTCAGAAGGAGTGACTGGCAGGCTTCAACGAGCATCCCATAATGTGTTTGAAAGGCTGTGGATCTTAAAGTTGGTTTGTATCTCTCTGCATGGAGTGTCCCTTAGATTCCGGGACAAAGTGGGAGCACAGTGGGGGACGCAGGCCTGCACGCAGGTTGTGGTCCTGGTGGTGGGTAAGCGCTGCACTGAGGGACCTTTAGGAGGAAGGTGATGGAGATGGGGTAGAGGATGGCCAGGGCTCCCCGAATGGGGCCCAACCGTCTTCCTGGGGCCTTTGCGTCACGGGGGACACCTACCTCCCATGTAAAGGCAGACAGAGCTCACTGCTCCCCTCCTTGTGTGTGTTCACAAGTGTTGTATTTTCTGTAATAGCATGAAATCGGATGGGTTTGTGAGGAGCTGTCAGGAGTAACCATGCCCACGCACGTCTGGTCTCTGGTGCTTAGCCATCCCCGTTCTTCAATGTGTATTTCCTAAAAATAGAGCTGTTCACTTAGTTAATGATGTTGACTAGCTAGTGAGGAGCCCAGGAGAACTTTGCATGGATGCATTACTTACACCCCATCTCTTCTTGGTCTTCCATCATTGCCAGCTGGCCCAAGGTGTCATCTAGAGTGCTATTCCCTCCCTCTGGGGTCCACTGTGGGGTCAAGTCCCGCACTTAGTGGTCAGGTCTATGGATTGTCTTTGTTCCCACAGCCTCTGTCGCTCTGTGTGTTGGTGCATTTTGAAGTCTGTGGCCTGAGAGCCTGCACTTCCAGATGTTACGTGGACGAGCATGTTAACGGTGGCAGGGTGCCGCTGGAGGAGGGAGAAGACACCCGCCATGGGTTTTCTCCGTACCAGGTAGAAACTCCGCAAACACACGTGGGTGGTGAGACGTCGAAACTACTCGCGGGGGAGAGGAGAAGGGGAAGGAAGGCGACAGTAGCAGGGGATCAACCTGAAAAGACCACGTTCCTTCTTGTGCGGGATCTCGCTGCAGCTTGAGTTTTTCTAACACGGAAATAAAGAGCGGTGCCATTAACCTGTCAACACGGAGAAAGGGAAGTATTACGTGAGTTGGTTTAAAGGAAAGACTCCCTCACCCCGCTCAGCTGTGCTTGTCCCTCCTTGGTCCCTGCTGCTGCCCGGTGAGGAGTTGCTCTGTAACCGTCCTTGGCCCCTGAGGGGCCCAGGCTGCCTGGACATGGCTCTGCCCTGCTTTTGTCCCTTACTGAGCTTGCCAGCACCGTGAGACCGGGCTCCAGCCAGGAATGAATGCTCCCTGGGGGGTCGTGACCAGGTGTGTACAGCAGCTGGCCCGGAGGGTCCCGTCTCCACACTATTGTCTTCGTGGCTAATTTTGATGAGCGACGTTATATTGGTTTTCTACACTATGAGACCGTTATAGACATTTGTGATGCAGGCTCGCCATTTCCAGCGTACTGCATTTTGACGCAAGTTGCATTCTTTAGTTTTAAAATGTGTAGGTGTGTTCGGTTTCCAAAAACACAGAAATAAATACACTAGAGCTTAAATCCCCCCCCTATATTCTCACTCCCCGAAGGCACCCACTGCTGGTAGACCTTCTTTTAAATCTGCGTGCACACGCAAAACAAAACAGAGGTGGGATTATTCAATTCATACTGCTTTTCCAGTTGCTTTTTTTCTTACCAATACATTGTAGCTGTCTTTTTTTTTTTTTTTTTTAAAAGATTTTATTTATTTGACAGAGAGCGATCACAAGTAGTCAGAGAGGCACGCAGAGAGAGAGAGACAGAGAGAGAGGAGGAAGCAGGCTCCCTGCCTAGCAGAGAGCCCGATGCGGGACTCGATCCCAGGACTCTGAGATCATGACCTGAGCTGAAGACAGAGGCCCAACCCACTGAGGCACCCAGGCAGCCCTGTAGCTGTCTTTTTGTTGTCAATATTTAGGTAGTTCCTACATACTCTTTTTAATGATGAGTTGGCTTTCATGTGTAGCGGTACTCTAATTTCCCTAAACTTTGTGGAAGGACATTTAGGTGCTTGTCAGTGCGTGGCTCTTACTAACAAAATGCTCGTGTGTATATAGATATATTAAAGTTGTGTAAGTGTGTATATGTAGTGTAATATATGTAATATACTCTCTATATTAGATATATAATACACACAAAATAAAATAAAATAATGAAATAAAAGATAAATATAAGTATATATGTCATAGTTGTATTTCTTTAGGATACATTCCTAGGAGTGGAACTCCTGGATGGAAGAGGCTCACGCTTAAACTTTCGGCAGATGCTGTTCGACTGACCTTCAGAGGGGTTGTGCCCTTTAGGATTCCATCCCTGACTCCGCAGTGAGATTCTAGCCAGCACCAGCTGTGAATAAGCTCGGTATTTTTGTTTCCGATTCTTAATGGAAAAACTCTCTCATTGTTTCACTATTTATGTTCTTTTTTAAGAGAAACATTAATCCTGAAGTTAGGCACCTTTATTGGCTACTTGTCAGGTTTTTTTGGAAACTTCTTTACTCTGCATATTCATCCTTGGTGATATGACACAATATTTTTGCAAATTCTTAGTTACTATCTTTTTTTTTTTTTTTCCTTTAACCGTTTGAGTTGCTTATGGTGTGAATGCGGACGAACTCTTTAAGAGCGTAGCATGGAATAAGGCTAGTCTTTTTTCCGAGTGGAAAACCCGTTTCAGATGCTGGCGTGACACGGGTTATGATTACAGGCCAGGCCATCGTGGCTCCGTGTGTTGTTTTAAGGTATGAGTGAAGTTCATTTGCTTTGGTTCTTCTCTTTTCTCTTGTGTGAGGACCGTTGTTCTCGCATACACTTATATGTAAGGCGCACACTGCTTGAAATCTATACATTCTGTCACAGCATCAGAACGGAAGAGATGTTCCACCGGTTCAATGGCTGACTTGTTGCATAATCGTAGAGGGTGGCTTCACCAGTTGGCCTCCCCATTTTCCCATTGATGAAATCAGGACTCACTTAGCCTTCATGGGGGCTTAGCAGCCTGTTTATCAGAGGATCAGGAGACTTGTTCAGTGGGAGAAATCAATTATTATCATTAGAGGATTAGTTAGAAAAATTTGGGCTGAGCTCCAAATTCTAGTCCTTACAAAGACGAATAGGATTTTGCAGGATAGCTGGTACCCTTCTGGTCTCCTCATGTATCTTTCAGCCTTCAGATTTCTGATAGGAATTAACTCCTTAGGCATCTTCTTATTAGAAAGGAATATCTTGTTCCTCCCCTCCGCTCTCAGCTTTACCTTCATCCTTGCACCTTCTTGGAATTGAAATAAGTATTGGCCGGGGGTAGTAGGCTTCCTTTTGATCCTGTCCTTTTTTCTTTTTGGCCAACTTTGTAAGGCCAGGGAGGTTCTGAGGCTCTAGCGGACCCCAGGAGGGGCTTCAGTTTCTCTCCATTGACGCAGAGTGTACTTAGGTAAATGTCTCAGTGTCCTGCCCAGGTTTCTGCAGAAATATCGTACTCACTTGGATGTCTCTACTTAGGGGAACAGCATCGGGGTGGAAGCCATCTGCTGGCTTCCCGTAAGCAGTGTGCCAGCTGTCCCCAGGATCTGGATGTCAAGACGACGTCTGAACTGTGATGGTGCGAGATCCTTTACTCAGGCTCTTGGACATTGGGAAATGCACTGGCTTATATGCAGAATGTTTGGGTGATCTCACACCTTGTCATGAATTTCATTTTTCATTGCTCATACTCATGGTGTAATATAGACCTGTTCCAGATTATCTTTTAAAACGTTCCATTTCTTATCCCACTATCAGCCAGGTTAAAAAGGGTTAGCCACCTCAGGGAAAGGATTTTAAAATCTGAAGGCCTCAAGAGAGGGAGGCCATGGGCTCTCCCATTCCGTGCATCCTGGAGATGATTTAGTTCATTGAACATTTATTGGGTAATTTCTGTTGGTGGAGCACTCTGTTAGGAGCCAAGGGAAACAAGATGATTAAAATGGGGTCCTTCCCTTTGAGAGTTTATAATCTAACAGGGAAGAAAGAAGCATGTACAAATAGCTCTCGTAAGAGGTTTGATTGCTGTAATCATCAAATAGAAGGGAAATGCCAGTGAGCTGAGTCGACCATGGATCTCTGCGCCCACCAGGTAGTCTGGCCTGTCATAGGCACTAAATACACGTTTGAATTCATGAGTGGATACATTTAGACACATACATTTTGGTGTGCTTTATAGCAGAAAAGAGGTGTAGAAACAGATGATTGGATGGATTTGTGTATGATCGCATAGGGTATGCGAATTTGGTGAGGTCATCAAGGGCATAGGGTAGGCTGAGCAAGACCCCTCGTGGACCCATCCTTCCTCCTACACTGGGGGCAGCTGGGGGCAGTCCTGCTGGTTGCTTCTCCTCCAAAGGCTGGGAGGACTCTTCCTGAGCCCACCCCTTGAACAAAATGGGGTTTGGTCCTTCATGTGAAAGATCTATTGCTCTGGTTTCTTGTGGACTGATTCATGCCAGTCAGTTAAAACTGCTTTGTACTTGGATTCCCTGCCTCCCTCCCTCCTCTCCCTCCCTTCCTTCCTTCCTTCCTTCCTTCCTTCCTTCCTTCCTTCTTTTCCTTTTTTTTGGGGGGGGCAGTCATTAGTCATTTCAATTTTTTTTTTTATAAACCTTTCATTTATTACGTTAGGGATTTTTTTCTTAATTCACAGCGTAAGATGCACTTTTCTTGATAACCAGAGATTTCTTTGCCTTCTCTTTTTCCAATTCCTTTTCTTACCGTTAGGTTCTCTCTAGTCAAGTAAATGACAATGTGCTTTCTGGCCATTATATAATAAATAATTTTTCCCAAAATGTAACCCTGATCAATGTAATCACCTGGGACGGACTTCATGACAGAGAGGCAGCCGGTCACATCAGCAGTATGTCTGCAGGCCATTCTGTCCTCTTCTTAGTAATCACTCTAGCACACTCTTGGTGCTATATTTGCTCGCTGTTACTACTGTATAGTAGATAATATTTTAGTACTTCAGCTATCCCATTTGATCTCCCAGCAGTTCTTTGAAGTAGGTGTTATTATCCACATTTTAAAGATGAGGAAACTGAGGCCAGGGAAGTAAAATGGTGTGCTTGAGGTTACCCAGCGAATCAGTTTATGGAACCAGGAGGAGCCGGGCTCTCAGACGTCGTTCCTTGGCAATGCTCCCAGGGAAGGTCGTCTTCTGGAGAAGCCTAAGTCTTCTCTTTCTTCTTATCTTACGGAGATTTCAAGACGTGGTCTTGTTTTCTGAGACGAACCAGCCAGAAGAATTGGTGCAATTACACCGATCCCGTCCGTACATCCATATGTCGATCATTCACAAAGACAGACGTGATGTGTGAGAGGATCCTAGCAAAACCTGAATGTACACAAGAATGAGACGAAACAATCATGGTACCTTCTGATAGTCTGATGAATATTGGGTGAATGGCCTGTCCAACACCCGCTTGGAATAGGAAGCCTCTTAAAACACACTTGCCCCTGAGCATCATGAAAGCTGGACCTCTCCCTGGTTGGTCGACTCTTTACCTCAAGTGGCTTCTCGGTTGTGGATGACCTCTGAGAGGTGAATGGGACAGATAGTCAAGTCAGTATATTAGGAATTCCATTACAAAATGTTTACAGGGCAACGTGCAACTTTGTGTAAGTCTTCTGGAGAGTTCTTGTTTGGAAAACATTGCAGTATGCTCTTAAAAGACATAATTCTGACCATTCCCTTACTGAAAAGCTGCAGATACAGACCTTAGTTCATGCACCTGAATGCCAGCAGGGCGCTCCCACAGAACACGTTGTAACTTTGTGAGTTACATCTCAGCATGGTGTGTTTTCTTTTCCTTTGTTTGTTATTAAACATTTCGCTGGAGGAAATATGGGTGGAAGATTTCATAAAGGAAGCATTCAGCGAGAACAATGGATAGTGTTAAGACTTTGATTCTGAAGTAAAATAACTGTTTTTCCTTGAGAGAAGCAATTCAGTGGTAATTAGCCAGGTGTCTGATAGAGGTGGTATCATCCCAAACTCAAGACAGCCCTCGTGCCTCCCGCTTCTGTAGTCTGGGACGTTGTAGCATCAGAGATCTTTTGGTCCCCTTCACACCTGAGGTACAATTGACATAAAGTCATGACAGTCATCGCTTCTATAAGATTGTTTATTTAGAGAGTCTGCAAGTGCAGTGAAACACGCTAAGTTTTTACGTTTAATTACCTAACAACTTTGAACTCGTTTCTAAGATCGGATTCTTTGATTTTTCTCTTCTACTCAGTATAGTGATAATACTAACCAGCATTTGTGCGCACTTTTCTGTTCTGAGGCTTCTTGTAAGCCCTTGGCAGATACGCTTTCCTTAAATGTGAACGGCTCCTGTGACTGTCTTCCGTGCCCTGATGCAGGGACCCGGAGGACGGGGACCTGGAGGACAGAGTGCTTGTACACAAGCACCTGGCTCTTAGCCAGAGTCCATGCCGGGTCCCATGGATTTGCATAAAAACATCTGGCAAACGGGCTTGGTGCAAATAGTGTAGGTTGGTGACAAGAATACAAAAGAACCTTATTTTAAATTTGGACAGCGACAGGGTCTCGAGCGACAGGCCACTCGAGTTGTCAGATTATTAGCTTAATATAACCTGGGCACTTTCCTTAATCTTTGGTGGGCCCCAGTTTTGATATTGGCCAAAGAGGTATAATAATCTATTATAAGATTTTCATCCAAATTCAGTGAGACAGTGCTTGTTACAACTGATCTGGTTACTCTGTTTATCTCCCTTTGATTTTATCTGAAAAATCAACTGAATTCTATTTTTTTAATTAAAAAAATTTTTCTTAAAGATTTTATTTTTCAGAGAGAGAGAACAAGCAGGGCAACGGTAGAGAGAGGGAGAAGCAGACTTCTGGTTGAGCAGGGAGGCCAGTGTGGGACTCGATCCCAGGACCCTGGGATGAAGACATGACCTGAGCTGAAGGCAGACGCTTAACGACTGGGCCACCCAGGCATCCCTGAAGTCTGTTTGTAAGACACTGTAATTTATTCTCCCATCTCGGCTTTGTCCTCTCCCCACCCTAAAAATCCATGGTCAAGTCTCTTTTTTGTAAATATATTGAGAGAAGGAAAAGAGAGCGCTAAGGTAGAATGGGATGAAGGAGTACTAAAACCTGAGGTTGTAAGTTTTCTTTCTTTTATGATCTTACCTATTTCATAGCTGCCTATTGTGAGTGGAGTTTTATCCTTTCCAGGAGTGGTGTCTTGAAATATAACACTGGTGGCGTCTTGGTCACCTGTCCTTTGCAGGCTGAGTGCCTGACAGTCCCCCCCCCCCCCCCCATCCAGCTTCTGTTGCCTGCCTGTCACCCAGGCAGTGGCCCTGACTCGGCCTAAAAGTCTTCGTTGTTCTGAGCAGTGGTTTTTACCTTTCACTGCCCATCCGAATCACCTAGGAAACTTTTAAAAAAACCAATGCCTGATTTCTAAAACTGATACTTAGAAACTGAATTGTGACCGAATTTCCAACGCCTGTATTTTTTTTTTTTAAACTTCCCCAGCTGATTCTGATAGGCAGGGGAGGTGGAAAACTCTGCATTAGTGTAGGGGAGATCCGGAAGGGCCACATTCCTTGTTACTATAATGTCATTATCACCATCCTGTCTGTTTCAGTGACAAATGGAGTCTCTCGGAAGTGGCCGTGAGTACTGCAGAGTCCAGAATTGTGTAGAGTGTACAGTGCCCTCTTGCCCCTGCCCGTCCCTCTCCCGTCCAGGAGGGCTCAGCTCAGTGGGCCCTGAGTGTCCAGACAAGGTCAGGAGCCCGGAGATGGATCCACGGAGGCGCAACTGCAGGGGCTTGGAACAGCCCGCGAGTACGTTTTGTGTTCTTTGCCGTTCCTTTGTCTATTGTTCGGCAGTGAGTGTGTAGGAATTACTCCTTGGTGTGATCTGCCTGCCGAGCCATACTATTTTTAGGCACTAACCCACACAATAGGTTTATAAAAAGGCTATTGAGCCTTTGGAGGCTCTGCTGGATTTGGTCTGACAAGGGCTGCGTTACAAGTAGGCTCTCCCGCCTCACAGTTCAGGCATGTAGGATTTTTTTGTTTTGTTTTGCTTTTTTCTTTATAAAGAGTCTGAAGAGCCTAGAAATACAGAGGTTTGGCCGTCTGTCAGGTGACGGTCTCCTCCGGTGTCCTGGCTTTCCAGGAACATCGCGTTGCAGGTGTTTGTCACATGCTAGTTGTTACTTGTTCTTTTCCTTTTAGCATGCGCTAAAATGTGCATAGTTTGTAGTGCTGGGGGGGAAATGCACACGGGAAGCATTTTCTTGTTCTTGGCAGTTGCGTTTTCCTCCACTGGGGAGCTATGCTTGTCCAGGTCTGATTACCAAATGGAATTTAAACAAATAGAACTAGCACTAAATGTTGGTTTAAACTTCTTTTTAAAATGGCCATTGGAACTTGGGGGTTCTAATCCACTGTCAGACATAAGCAACACTCCGTTAGGATGCAGAAACATGAGTTCCCTAGTAGCTGTAATGGAAAAACAGTTTCTCATTGTTTAATAATGTGATGCCTTTAAAAGTGTCCACATAATAGATTGGATATTATTTACGATTCTTTTCTTCCTTTAATGTATCTCCTGCCATTAAAATGCCATAACAAGCAATGTACTGGAATCACCACTCTATAGCTTTGGCTTTCCAGAGTTACCCGTCTCCGTAAATATCATACCCACACTAATTCGCAGTGAGGCAATTAGCCAAGTAAAGATTTTCTTTGGCAGTGCTTAGCGAGGGGATAGACTCTGAGCTATCTTGGATGACTTTGAGGATTAATACTGATGATTTTTTAACTCCTTCTTTATGTGGTTACAAATTTATGGTTCCTCTTGCTCTTGGGATCTGTGTCACTCTAAAGGACGGGCCTGGCCTGACTTGTCAAGGGGAACATTTTGGTTTTCCCAACTACATTTGAACTGTTTTCCCCACTTCTCCTCTTCATTAGTTCTGTTGAGTTCCACGCCCTCCAAACCCCATGGGCATTTGTTGCTGATCTGGGGAGCTCATCTGTGTTCATGGGGTTGTTACTCTCTTCCAGCGTCAGCGGGGAGCTGGAGCAGTGGGGACCCTCCAGGTGCCTGGCTCAGCCTCCCCTTCACCTCCAGCCCTCAAGGGGCTTGTCATTTCCAAACCTGCATATCAAGAGCCAGCGAAGGCCTCTGTCAAGCTATCTGTTCCCAGGCCCACTCCTCATGCTGCCCTGTGCCCCCTTCTCTCCTGCCCCGGGACTCGGATTCCGTAGGTTAAGGTTGAGGCTAGTAAGTGGGATTTTCATTAAGATCATTCTGATGCCGTTGTCTCTGTGGCCTGTTGAATCTTTGGGGACCACCCGTGTGACTCCAAGCCTCCTTGTGCAGATGAGACCTTCAGAGTCCAGCAACGATGAGGAGCCTCACCAAGGTCACACCGGAAGACTTGCCATCACACACAGTACACAGGGATCTTCTACCTTTGTAGGGTGAATGCAGACGGGGCAGAAATGACCAGAACGTTAACGGGGCTCTTTGCCCAGGACGCATGTTAGTTCTCCATTTCGTATTATTGGGGACTCCGTGTGTGGTGTCTCTGTCACCGAGGGGAGCGGAGGGTGAATAGGTGGTCTGTGTACTTACCTAATCTAGGACAACGGTAAATAAAAGATGAGTATAAGATCCAGTTTGAATTCTTGTGTACTGAAGGAATTGTTAGTGTATTGTTTTGCCATTGTTTTTGGCCCCATGTTTGTTGAGTGGATGTTCCGGTTAGCTCTGCCTGCTGATAAGAATAGACACGAGCTTCCGTGGGCACAGCAGGTACGTAACCGGGGCTCTGCAGAGTCTGGCAAGGAAATGCCTAAAACATACAGTCCTTATTCCGATCACATGGTGACAGATACATATTTGCACAGCCACTTAAAATAAACAAAGCCAACTTCTTGAAACTTATCTGATTCTCTTTTACGCTGATAGACAACTATTTGGAGCTGGGAAGATAGTCTGTGAGGATGGGAGGTCATTGATGGCATTTATCGCAAAGGCCCAGGAACTCATTTTATCTGGCTGACTTTATCTTATGGACCTGGGGATCGTGGTCTACCTCCCAGGGAGCTAACTGGGCCACGTAGGGAGTGACTTTGTACGTGTGTGCAAGTGTGTAATGATCAGGATGTGTCTGTCTGACAGGTGGTAGGTACTTAATAAATATTTGATGATAGACTGTAATGCTTCAAAAAAGACTCCTTTTGTGTCTGTCAACAGTCTAGCTTGGGATGCTGCTGTGTTCTGGTTTACTTTTTTCCCTTCTCGTAAATATCTGGGCTCTAACAGCCAGCATCTTTAATGGAATAATTTACATTTCTTATAGCCCAACTTTTGATTTTGGTATTTTTCCAGCCGTGGTACCTCTCATGATTCTGTTTCCTTTGAGGAAAGTATGTCCACTTAGAAACTTCCGTTTCTGGCTGGTTTTAGAACTTAACACCAACACAGCCTGGGTCCAAGGCCTGCTGGGGGAAGAAGTGTTACATCAAGATCCCGGGCCTCATCCATGAGCCTCCTAAAGGCTGGAGGCCTCGCCCTGCCCCTGGCCTGGGCCTTCAACCCCCGCAGAGCCGCCCCTCATCTGCCGGGGGCACAGGCGGTGGAGAGCTGGAGCTTCTTTCTGCTGACCATGTTGACCAAGAAGCAGTGACGTCCTTTCCGTGAGGGCCGAGCCATCCTGGGAAAACCTTCCCATGTCTGGGGGATTATGCCCTTTTACCGGGAGCTGTGAGGACTCCCTAGCCCGATAGGCAGAAGATCCGAAAAAGAAGACTCCAGACTAAATTTTGTGTTTCCAAGGGTTTGATTAAAGGCCATTGGGCTGCAGGATGGGCTACAAGATGGACAGTTCTTCTGACGGAAGAACAGCTTCTTCCAAAGGTCGTCGTTTGGCTATAAAGTACAGATGACTGGGTTACGATGTCTTACTAACAAGGATGTGATTTGGGCCCAAGGTGGCCAAGTGACTGCATCCGGACAGTTGGGTGGGACAGCCAAATGGGATTGCTGGCTGCCCGGAGGCCCCGAGCATCCCTAGAACCTCTTATTTTTAAACTCAAACTAAGTTTCTTTGTTGGCAACACAGGGATCATTCTGTTCTGAGCTAATTCTTTTGTGGGCCCTGAAAGGCCAAGGATTGGATAAAGGGGTGGCCGGGGATTAAAAATCATGAACGAATTAGGGCGAGTCCACAGGAAGGAAATTTCTTTCCGGATGGACTTGCTGGCATGTGGGTATTACCCTCCGTGGATCACAAAACTTTATTCCCCTGATGAACAGATGGGGTCAACTTAGATCGTATCCGTCGCCGCTCACTCTGACAGTCGAGCAATTTCCTGATTTAAAGTAGTAGGCAGAGGTCTTACTTACTGATAAAGTGGGGATATTTATATTTGTTTCTAAAAGCTTCTTTGCTTCGTAGGGGTATCAAAAGTAATATGTATCCTGTGTGTCGTATCTGGATAGAAAGAAGGAAATAAAATCACCCCCAGTACCAAAACCTAAACATGAAAACTGATGATACCATCTTTTTTCTATGAATTAAGTATGTCTGGACCTGCGTGTGGTTGTACTATATGGTTGTGAACGTCCTATATATATTTTTTTTCTTATATATTATAATATACTTAATTATATATATTTAAATAGATATTAAAGCATTGTATATATATTAAAGCACTCTAACGTTGCACATCTCAATACCTCATGGTCTTTATAAGCAGTGTTTTTATGCCAGAACGTTTAATGTGTTTATTTTACTGAAGCTGACGTAGTTCTTTTCAAGAACACAGACCTAGGGGCACCTGGGTGGCTCAGTCAGTTAAGCATCTACCTTCGGCTCAGCTCATTATTCCCAGGGTCCTGGATCGAGCCCCACATCAGGCTCCCTGTGCAGCGGGGTGACTGCTTATCTCTCTCTCCCTCTGCCTCTTTCCCAGCTTGTGTACTCAACTCTCTCTCTCTTGCTCACTCTCTCTCAAACAAATAAAGTCGTGTTAAAAAAAAAAAAAAAAAGAATGCAGGCCTGGGCAAAAAGGGGCTTACTTTTCACTCCCGTAGTTCCCAGGCTTGGTGCCCTTGGCTGTGGAACCAAAGGTACCTGGTACCGGGTAGATCTAACTGGAGCTGATTGAATTTATGTCGTCATTTGCCCGTATTGAAAGCAAACATTACCCATCCTGTATGAGCATGTGGAAGGAAGAATAGGTTAAATGAGATGCTGGTGCCCAGTGATAGAGCTCTGCATAATGAGAATAATGCACTCAGCCTGGCTGACTTCTGTCACAATCCTTGCTTTCCCATCGGCAGGCAGGAGGGCCGGAATGGGCCCTGGCTCCCCACGGGCATGCAGGGCTGGCGTCTGAGGTTGCTTGGACCCTCCCCTACTCCACATCCTCGAGATCACCCACCCACCAGTGGGATGAGGACTCTAAAGTGTGAAATTAACACATTAAGTGAATGTATATCAGGGTAGCCTTGGGCTGGTGTTTGCAAATTAAATTTTGTAGAAATTAGCCCCAGCCCTGCCAAGGCAGCATTAACTTAGTGCTGGTAAAGCCAAACTGTTTCTGGGACATTTCTATGCTGAGAGGTAAGAGTTGAGTTTTACACTAGGACAGTGAGTCTTGCTGAGTAAACTGTGGTCTGTCTGGTAAAACAAAACAAACAAACAAAACAACCAGAACTGTTGATCGGAAGTAATGCCCCTCAGTAAAACATGACTCATGTAGTGTTGAGCTTTGAAGGAAACATGTATGACTCTGTAAGATTGTACATCAGTCAGCAGAGATGTCAGCCAACTTCCAAGACTCTTATGGGTGATACTCATTATTTGGCATTCAGAGAAAAAACAATTTTTTTTCCATCACACCGAGGTGGGATCCATCTCTCAGACCCGTAATCACATTAACCAAGCTCACTCTTGTTATGTAACGAGAGTGCACACTTAGTAACTGACAGAAATGAATACCGTCATGGGGACCTCTTCTGAGTCCCCACCTTCTCTGCCGCCAGGTAGGCAGAGAGCTGGAGTTTGCTTGGGACATTTGCGATGAGAACGGGGCAGACGGATGAACGAACAGCCACTGAACTCAGGCAAGGATGTCATCCGAGAATATTCCTTGTCCGATGGCTAAAGTTCCTTGGCCTCTGGATGCCAACATTTGCTCCGGGATTCTCCCTTTTCCACATCCCAAATGCCTGACCCAAATTCTGTTTTCAGATTATATTTGGCCATTGATTAGGTTACATACAGTCAGATCTTATAGCCCTTAGGGCTTCTAACTCTTTATAGTTTAAATCTTGGAGGGAGATCGTCCGTTCTTTCTCAGCTCTCCAGGGAAGTCTTACTGTCCAAGACGAAAGCCCATGGCTACTGACTTTCCAGGCTCGGTTCTGTTTGAACAATACCATTAGGGCTTGCCACTTTGTCCAGTGAAGGCTGTTTCTTTGCTGTAGCTTACTCTCCATCCCAACATTGCTTTGTTGATAGGGATATAATAATTTATATAAAAATATGGCACCTAGGGGCACCTGGGTGGCTCAGTGGGTTAAAGCCTCTGCCTTCGGCTCAGGTCGTGATCCCAGGGTCCTGGGATCGAGCCCTGCATCGGGCTCTCTGCTCCTCGGGGAGCCTGCTTCCTCCTCTCTCTCTGCCTGCCTCTCTGAATACTTGTGATTCTGTCTGTCTAATAAATAAATGAAATATTTTAAAAAAATATGCCACCTAAATGTTCTAATGACTTATCTATTGACAGGTCACATAACAAGGTCATGCTGGTCCTGGGTGTTTGGTACAATTCAGTTCTGCACTGGCTGGCAATATTGCATTTAGCTGACTTTTTTTGTTTTTGTTTTTGTTTTTGTTTTTGTTTTTGTATCTTCATGGAGCCTGGCACCTTGTTAGGCAGGGTGAGAGGATATAAAATTGAGTAGAGTTCTCTGATTTCTAGGTTCTCGGTCTAATGGGAGAGACAAGCATGTAGATAAGTTATGGTAGGGGCCCCCCGGGTGGCTCAGCCGGTTAAGCATTTGCCTTAGGCTCAGGTCCTGATCTCAGGGTCCTGGGATCGAGTACCGCATCTGGCTCCCTGCTCAGGGAGTCTGGTTCTCCTCCTCCTTCTGCCTGGCTCACCCGCTCATGCTTCCCCCCCACCATAAATAAATAAACAAACAGACAAACAAATAAAGAAAGAAAAGATAAGTAATGGTAATATTGGGTCCAGTCTGCCATAACATGGGAGAGGGCAAGCATTATGGCTTCCCCGAGGCAGTGAGTACACAGGCAGGACACAATAACTGGAGAAAAAATGTTCGCAGGGATGATCCAGAAGTCCATAGTACCTTGGAGTTTTGGTTAACAAAAGCCTAGTTAGGCAGGAAATGGAGAGACCCTTTGGGGGGACCTGGTGTTCTGTGTGGCTGGGAGAGAAAACATCATGTGCATGAAGAACCATGTAGCTCCTTGACCAGAATCCAGCACCCACTGCCTGTGGCTTCCAGGACTGAACAGCTCCCTCCACTGTTGGGACTCCTTGTGTACCCATCTAATGGGGGGACTGGCAACCGAATCCTCCAGTGCCATGTGTAAAATAGAATGCCTCCCTCGTGGGATGGGCGGTCGGCGTGTTATACACTCCCATTCATCCTGATTGTGGGAGATGGAAACGAGACCAGGTATGCAGACTTCTCCACCAGCATCTGCCATGGATTTGACAGGCACTGTGCTGTGCCAGCCTCCCACCCGCCCCCCCATCCCACTATTTTATTGAGCTGCCCTCTTTAGCATTTGTTAATCTTCTTTGGCTGATGGAGCACAAGTGAAAATTGACGTTGGCTGGGTGTAGGATTTTCTCTCCATTCTTGACTGCTGTCCCAGGGCAGTGGTACGTGCCGGCTTGTGTCTCTTTTGGCCTCTCCAATTTCCTCCTTTATCCCCTCTATTGAGATTTTGGTGTCTGGGTCTAAAACATTAAGTGACATGAACCTCTCTCTCTCTCTCTCTCCTCTCTCTCTCTTTTTTAAGAGTGTAGTTTAACTTTTTCTGGGTAAATCATCTTATCCGTTTTTTGTGCGGATCTAGTCTGACCCTGATATTCATTAACTTGGAGACCTTCAGTTTGTTTTTTTCAAGCGTCTATGGCAGAAAGGACAGATAAGATGCCCTGTTTGACAAAGCAAAAGTTCAAAGTTTCTCAAGTGCCATTGGAAACGGCCCCTGACGACCCAGGATTTCTTCTGATGTTATCTTGTTTCTGTCTCTGTTGGTTTCTCCTGGTCTGTAGACTTACCTGTCTGGTTTCCCATGCCCCCAAGAGCTGCCCGACTGCAGCATTCCAACCTCTCCAGGGTCTGCAGCATCAGACCTTGCTAACAGAATCCGTTTTCATCTTGGTGTGTCCAGCCTCACGTGACGCTGCCTTGTCACTGAAGGGGAGGATGAAGAGAAGTTTGGGAGTTCGATCTTTTAAAAAAAAAAACGTAATGTGTTGAATTATTTGGGTCTCTTGGCTTAAGCAACAGCAGGACCACCACCAAAAAGCCTGGGGCCCCAAGAGATAATGTAGAGGTTTGGGGGTCTTGGTGATAAGAGGTTCGTGGAGTTCACTTCATTCCTCTGTTAGTTTTCAGAACAGGCTGGGATAGCGGCTCTAATGACAGTCCACACACTGTGCTCTTGAACAGCACAGTCGATCCTGAATTCTCGCGGCAAACATTGCAGACTGGACACTCTTGCTATCTTTGGCTGGAATGTCATCTCAGAGGAATCCCATGTTAGCTGTTCAGGGCTCTCACCAAGCTGAGGTGATCTTTGAGCCGTTGACTGTCTTCTGGGTTAACTCTGGCATCTCTCTACTGCAGAATGCCCTTCCAGGACATTCTAGCAGGATCTGGATTCCTAGGGAGGCGACTTTTCAGTTAATACTCTCTGGTGCATTACCACGCTGTGCTGAATGGCTTTTCCCCCACCTTGCCCTCTACTTTTCTCTAACAGAGAATTCCCAGAACGGTTTTGTTTAGAAATGATTTTTTGCACTTTCTGGACGGACAACATAGAGTCTGCTCTCTCCCACCACTGTGTCCTTTTCATCTCTTCATTTACCTGGGCTTTCCAAAGACCCAGTGGGCTCCTTGGGTGTTTGAATTTGCTGATTTTTCGGTGAACCTGATGTCATAGTCTAGACCTTTATCCTTACATATGCAAATTATTAGATTACCTTTAGCAGCTGGGAGCTGTGGCACTGTCTGCCTCCTCTTGGACTTGGCAAGAGCCTGTGTAGGGCAGAGCAATTTTAGTTCCTGAGGTGTGTGGCGTTGGGGTGGGGCCCGTCTTCGGGAGTCCCGAGGAGCAGGAAACCTGTCCTTTGCTTGCCCACCTGGAGGTGTCCCTGATCACACTGGGGTTCTGCTGCTCCAGGACGGCACTGGCTAGACGAAGAATGTCATTGCAGGTCAGATTACCTGCCTTTCCTCCACAAGCACCTGCTTTCCCACTCTGGCCTGAATTACCTTGGAGATAGATTGTTGAGTCCGAAAGACTTCTCTGTTTAATTTTGGGTATAGGGCTCACACTGCTGCAAGATAAACATGTCTCGCTGGGTGATCTCGGTGGTTTGATACGAGTGTGGCTGGTTTCCTCAGTACTGCTGAGATGAGTGAGCTGATATAAAAATCCTAGAAGCTTTTTAGATGGTTGTGTTGCATCTGATTTTAAAGTCAAAGCCTCTGCCAGCGTGGGCTAATTAAGATACATAAATGGGTAAATTCAAGTTCTAGTTTAACTTACTTGCTTTTATTATAAGGAGGCAAGCCGCACACTTAGTGCAGAGAAAGAGGGGACTCTGGAGTTTGCTCACCACGGGCAGGAGCCTGTGGGGTGCGGACCCTCGCACTCAGATGCTCATTGTTGGTATTTCCTCATTGTTATTTTAATATCTAATAAAAATAATTGAACCCTCTTTTAGCCTGTTTGATAAAATCAAACGGACGGGGTGCCTGGGTGGCTCAGTGGGTTAAAGCCTCTGCCTTCAGCTCAGGTCATGATCCCAGGGTCCTGGGATCGAGCCCCGCATCAGGCTCTCTGCTCAGTGGGGAACCTGCTTCCCCCTCTCTCTCTGCCTGCCTCTCTGCCTACTTGTGATCTCTGTCAAGTAAATAAATAAAATCTTAAAAAAAAAAAAAAGATCAAATGGACAAGCCCCATGGAATGCCTGGGAACACTGTCCAGCTCGCCAGCGATGGCTGTAGGACCAGGGTGCCCACAGCAAACACGGGTGAGATGCAGGTCACATATCTGAAGAGAAAACATCCCCCACATGTGTCGTAGCGTCGAGATGTGTGCATGCAACACATACCCTGCTCTCGTTAACACGAGGAATGGTATTCCTTGTCCACTAGACTGGCGTTCTTGCAAAAGCAACCCTAAGGGAAATCCACACAGAATTTTGAGAAAGAAAAAAAGGGGCTATTTTGAGGGAAGCATTGCAGGAAAGAGATTTCCTAGTGAAGGCCTGGATGTTTGAGAGGTTGGAGTAGAGGGAGTTTGTTTAGAAATAGAACTTTAAGCGTAAATATTTTTATTTCCCTGATATGATATCGTTATTTTAGTGCAGCTGTGTCCCCGTCTCTGGGGGACGTCCCCTCTCCTCTGGGTCATGGACATCTTGTCCTCGTGCTCAAATTCCCCCAGAGAGTGTTGTTGCTGATGTGCCCTGTCATAGATCTGACTCCTAGGTCTTTCCTACTTCTTTTCTCATTGTCTCTCAGGCTGCATGGAAAGCACCGTGGCCCTTGTTAACGTAGGTTTCTCAGGGGCACAGACTAGAGTCAAGACAGAACTTTAGGTTGTATCCATTTTGGTCTTTAATAGTGATTGTGTTGGAAAAATAAATATGATCTTGGAGGTGAGATTGAAATGTTGCATTGCAGCGTTGTGGGAAGGTTTGTATGTCTGTGTTGCCTCCTGGGGCAGATGAGAAGCTTCCCGAAGGCAGGGCCCATGCTTTGTGTACCTTTCCTCATGCACCGGGAGCCTTGCAGAGAAGTAAATGCTTAGTGGGTACTTGAATGAAAGAATGAAGACGGTACCAGAAGGTGGATTTTGTCGATGCTTTATCTGTGGTTAATCAGAAAGTTTTGATTGATTGCTCCCTGATGGCTTCAGCTCTGTACTGAGTATACACGTGGATTTATAGTCTGGGAACTGATAGTCTGACGGTGAAGACAGGAAATACAAACTCCAGAGAATGTCTATTTTTAAAATGAATTTGATAGTAGAAGAAGGCTGAGACATATATTTTCTTTTTTTTTTAATTTTTTAAATTTTCTTTTCAGTGTTCCGGAATTCATTGTTTATGCACCACACCCAGTGCTCCATGCAATACGTGCCCTCCTTAGTACCCACCACCAGGCTCTCCCAGGCCCTCACCACTCTCCCCTCGAAAACCCTCAGTCTGCCCCTTAGAGTCCACAGTCTCTCATGGTTCATCTCCCACTCCAGTTTCCCCCAACTCACTTCTCTCCATCTCCCAGTGTCCTCCATGTTATTCCTTACGCTCCACAAGTAAGTGAAACCATAGGATAATTGACTCTCTCTGCTTGACTTATTTCACTCAGCATAATCTCCTCCAGTCCTGTCCATGTTGATACAAAAGTTGGGCATTCATCCTTTCTGATGGAGGCATAATACTCCATTGTGTATATGGACCATATCTTCTTTATCCATTTGTCAGTTGAAGGGCGTCTTGGCTCTTTCAGCAGCTTGGCGACTGTGGCCATAGCTGCTATGAATGTTGGGGTACAGATGGCCCTTCTTTTCACTACATCTGTAACTTTGGGATAAGTACCCAGTAGTGCAATTTCAGGGTCATAGGGTAGCTCTGTATTTAATTTCTTAAGGAATCTCCACACTGTTTTCCAAAGTGGCTGAACCAACTTGCATTCCCACCAACAATGTAAGAGGGTTCCCCTTTCTCCAAATCCTCTCTAACACACGCTGTTTACTGTCTTGTTGATTTTGGCCATTCTAACTGGTGGAAGGTGGTATCTCAACGTGGTTTTGATTTGAATCTCCCTGATGGCTAGGGATGATGAGCATTTTTTCATGTGTCTATTAGCGATTTGTATGTCTTCTTTGGAGAATCCGTTCATGTCTTCTGCCCATTTTTTGTCGTGATTATCTGTTTTGTATGTGTTGAGTTTGAGGAGTTCTTTGCAGATGTTGACTATCAGCCCTTTGTTTGGAGTGTCATTTGCGAATATCTTCTCCCATTCCGTGGGTTGCCTCTTTGTTTTGTTGACTGTTTCCTTTGCTGTGCAGAAGCTTTTGATCTTGATGAAGTCCCAAAAGTTAATTTTGGCTTTTGTTTCCTTTGCCTTTGGAGACATATCTTGAAAGAAGTTGCTGTGGCTGATATCGAAGAGGTTACTGCCTATGTTCTCCTCTAGGATTCTGATAGATTCCTGCCTCACGTTGAGGTCTTTTATCCATTTCGAGTTTATCTTTGTGTTACGGTGTAAGAGAATGGTCAAGTTTCATTCTTCTATGCATAGCTGTCCAGTTTTCCCAGCACCAGTTATTGAAGAGCCTGTCTTTTTCCCACTGTATATTTTTTTCTGCTTTGTTGAAGATTATTTGAACATAGAGTTGAGGGTTGAAGAAGGCTGAGACATACATTTTCTAAGGGGATGAAAATGTTCATTAGAGGCCGAGAGGGGGAAGAGGAAGCAGACCTTCAAACAACTCGGGTTTGAACTGTAGAAGAATTATTTTATAGGTACAGTTCTGTAAATGTATTTTCTCTTCCGTATGATTTTCTTGATAACATTTTCTTTTCTCTAGCTTACTTCATTGTAGGATGACTTAGAGAGTACATATAACGTACAAAACACGTGTTTATCAACTGTGCGTGTTCTCAGTAAGACCTCTGGTCAACAGTTGACTATTGGCAGTTAAGTTTTGGAGGAGTCAGAGGGGACATGGAGATTTTTGACTGTGCGGGGGTCAGCATCTATAACCTGCAGTGTTGTTCAGGGGTTAACTGCATAAATACAGGCTGCTCCTCTGTTGAAATCCCAGGGGGGCTGCTTCTCCTTGGTGTCTGACCGCCTCCAGCGAGTGGCTGGACCTGAGACAGGGGCCCCACATGGTCTTGTCCGAGTAAGTGCGTGGCGCACAGTAATCTGCTCTCATCCCACAGGTCCTCCCTCTTCCCTTCTCGTTCTCCTCTTTTCTTCCCTAATGCTGGGTCTGCCATGATAATCCGCTCCCTTATGCATTCTTTTATTCAGCAAGTCCCCATTGCTCACCTGTTCTGAGTCAGAATCTAATTCTGTACATTAACGAGAGCCACCCATCACCTGGCTCCAGCTCTGGTCCTAAAGAGGCCAAGAAGGACACGATGCTTTCTTAGTGCCCCGTAGACACGTGTCGTCCTCAGCACTAATAAAGCTCACATTTACTCACTGCTCACTCCTTGTTGGGCGCTGGCTAAATACAGTTTTTACCCAAATACTCTAAATTGATTTAAAAAAAAAAAAGATATTAATTTACTTCATCTAAATGAAGCCTCTCTCTCTGACTTGAAAACCTGTCGTTTCCCAGAAAAAGTTAAAATGTCCCTGCCTGGCTTTTTAAGGCTCCACACTTAAGCTAAATAACTAGTCTTTCCGGCTTTCGCTCTCAATGTTCTCGATGAATCATTTGCTCCCACCACACCCACTTATTCATCGGCCTCCGTGGGCTCCGCACAGCCTGGAGCGCGCTGCCCTTTCTCTCTTTGAAGATGGAGCGGAACCTTCCCCTGAGGCCCTGCCCACATCTCTCCCCTCCCACTGGGACCTCTTCCCTCCTGGTGAATCCCTAAGGCTCAGGCTGTGAATCCTCCTTGTTTGTGGGTTTCCGTTTGCAGTTACTTTCCACAGGCTCCCAGCGAGTCCTCAAGTAGTTGGCTTCCTGCCCCCAGCGCAGCAGGGAGCTCGGTAAACCCTCTGGGGCCCACGCACACCCTGGGCTTCTTCCAGTCCTTGGCTGTGAAAGTCGTCGGGGGCCTTCAGTTATGTGGTGGTGCAGATCGAACCTTTTCATCTTTGAGATGGAGTGAGAACTGGATCTGGGTCGTAGAATAAAAACAGAACTTCTCCCAGGGCAAAATGAGAAAAGGCAGTGCTTTTGTGTTTTTGCTTTTGGAATACCCAAACCCCAGACACGGGCCCCATATTATCTCACGTAACCTTCCTGCTGATCCTACTGGTTGCTGTAGAATCCTGCTTCTTTTATCATCCCTGTGCAGATGAGGAAGCCGCCCAGGGATGCGTGCGGGTCTGTCCAGGGCCACCAGCTGGGAAGTCCAGGGTTCGCAGTCACACTTGCTGTTCTCACTCATCTTTGCCTGTCTCCCAGTGTACGAGTTTGTTTCATTCCACTACTGCACTCAGCACTTTATTTCACTCAGTACTTTATTTTTTAAAAGATTTTATTTATTTGGGGAAGAGAGAGAGTGAGAGCGAGAGCACAAGCAGGGGGAGCAGCAGAGGGAGAGGAGAAGCAGGCTCTCCACTGAGCAGGGAGCCCGATGTGGAGCTTGATCCCGGGACCCTGGGATCATGACCTGAGCTGCTTAATGGACTGAGCCACCCAGGCGCCCCTGCACTCAGTACTTGAAACTGGTACCTAGTAAACAGATTTGGCAGTACCTCTCTCCCATCTCACCTTTTTTTATCCCATTTAAACTGGAATCAATGTATTTGTATTTGTGTTTAATTTGAAACCCTTTGAAAGCAGTTTTTTCTTTAGTGTTTGTCTGCATCAACCCATGCACTAGTCCCGATTGCCGGCGGTGTCTCCTCCCCTGGTGACGAGGAGTTCACCCGCCCGGGGCTCGGCCCTCAGCATCGTGAAGCCAGTCGAGGGGTTGTCTGCCCCGACGCGGGGTCGGGGGAGCCGCTGCTGCTCCGACTGGATTGTGATTGTAACAGCAGCCACATCAGCTGCAATTATTAATGCTCAGAAAGGCAGAATCAGCTGTTTTTCCCCATATGTCTTTCTGATTCGTGTTTAACTGCTTTTCTGCTTGAAAATGCTGCTGCCGTCAGGACTTTTTCCTCGCCTAAATGAAGGTGCCGCACAGACAGTTGTGATCGGCAGTGCTGTCTGCACAAGTTAAAGCCCTCCTCATGTTGTCTTTTCTGTGCAGGTTTGGAAATCAAGAAGGTACAGATACCGAAAGCACAGCGTCGTGATGAAGCCCGACTTGTGGCGGATGGCTGGGTAAGAACGTTCATATTTCAAATCTGGAGATGTAAATATTTGACTTGATATAATGTGACCATACATTCTTCACTACTGATTATTTAAACCTTCTGTTGAGCTCTTAGACAGATGGTCTTTTAAGTAATGAACTCCTTTGAATACAGCGAGATGCCATGTGGTAAACTGATGAAGTCGCATTATTAATAAATATTTTAAGCAACAAAAAAATCCAAAGTGAGAGTGGGTAGCTGCAGATTAGTAAAATCTAAACTCCATCTTCTAGAAGACTAGGGGTATAATGCCTTTCCAGGCATTTTTAGCGGCTCTTCTCCAGTTCTGCAGAGCAGTGGGAAAAAAGGGGATCCCTGTCACGGTTTCCGTCATCAAACCGAATTTACCAAGACTCTCTCTGCCTCTGTGTGTGGCCAGCCTTCAGGATGGTTGAGAGTGCTCCTGCCTCCTTGCCTGGTCACTGTCATCTGAGGCAGCACTGCTGCAGTGAGTTAGCAGGATATATAGAAACAAGATAAAAATGGTCAGAAATGGCCTGGGTGTCTCAGTCAGTTAAGCGTCTAACTCTTTTTTTTTTTTTTTAAGATTTTATTTATTCATCTGACAGAGATCACAAATAGGCAGAGGCAGGCAGAGAGAGAGGGGGAAGCAGGCTCCCTGCTGAGCAGAGAGCCCGATGCGGGGCTGGATCCCAGGACCCTGAGATCATGACCTGAGCCGAAGGCAGAGGCTTAATCCACTGAGCCACCCAGGTGCCCCAAGCGTCCTACTCTTGACTCTGGCTCAGATCATGATCTTGGGGTCATGAGATCGAGCCTCATTTAGGCTCTATGCGAAATGGGAAGTCTGCTTGGGATTCCCTCCACCACCTCCCCTCTTGCTCTCTTGTCCTCTCTCTCCAAAATAAATAAGTAAAATGTTAAAAAAAATAATAAGAGAAATAATATTAACCATTATCTTTGTATGTTTCACCTTGAAATGTAAATTGGATCCGATTTTCAGTTTAAAAAAAAAAAAAGGCTGAGTTTTTCCTGCTATATTTTTGCCTCAAGCCCCCTGGAATTCTAGGCCCATTGACAGTACTGCACTGACTTGTAATCAGGAGGAAAAAAGTGTCCCACTTAAATGAACTTTCCTGATCATGGACGGTCTCGTCAAAGACTCTGCCCACCTGATCACCTAGCGTAGATGTTTGGCTATGTCTGAGGCCTCTCACATCCCCCTGGCTTTCTCAGTAACCCTCCCCATGAACCCGTTACACTCGAATGTGGTCTGCTTTAATTCTGGATACTTTTCCACAGACGTGAGGAGTTTGCTTTCAAATCTCTCCATTCGGGAAGAATTAGAAAAAGGCCCTGGCAAGAGTGGAACAGCGGTTAAAGAGGATGGGGCTGTGAGACTGGAAATCTTTGCAATGGAGCCTTCAGAGAAAGAGGGGGCATCAGGGCGGTGCCCTGGGTCAGGTGGGAGTGAGGGAGACGTGAGACATGCGAGGCAGGCTGGATGTTGGGGGACGGCAGGGAGGGGATTTTACTGGCTGCTCTTGACATGTGTGCCTGGGTGACCAGGGGTGTTGTCACAGCCATGTCTTGGGGAGAGACCACGTGCTGTGGGGAGGGAAGGGTGCTGGTCGCACAGGCCCAGCGCCATCCAGCTCAGAAGAACCAACCCATTTCCGTTTGGCCCACAAATCCTGGCCTGTGTTCAAAAATGTCTTCTGTTTCCCATACTCTTTCTTGAAACCCTTTGGTTTTTTTCAAGCATCTTCAAATTCTGCTCTTTGTCGCTCTGGCCATCTATTGGCCACTTGGTATTTGCAGATGATGGTGCTCCGTGATAAGGCAGACGTGTCTTTGCACTCCACACGTATTCTTCCCAGCCCCTTTGCAGACCTAGACCTTCCTGCTTTTGTGCCTTTGCACACACTGCTTACAGTCACGCCCTTCTCATCAGCCTGGGGGTCGTGGCTTGCCTGCCAGGAGTTGGCTGGAATGCCATCCCATTGTGATGGGTTCTGTCCAAACACCGAGCCTTTGCTGTCCCTGTTCGGGGGAGCTGGGTCCTGTGGGATTTTGTGCAGTTGCATTATGACCACACTGTCGGGAGGCCCGGGTCCCTCTCCTTGGGGTTCTCCTGAGGCTACGTACCTGTTTACCTGCCTTCCAGTAGGTTCATGGTCAATGTTTGTTGAAATAATAAATGAATGAAGTATATTTATGGAGCTCGTCATTGTTTGGGGTTAGAAAACCAATGTTTTGTCTGTGAGTCTTAATGATGTGGGAAGGTAAACGGCAAACAGTACAGATATTCTGCATTTCACGCTAATTATGAGCTGAGGAAAGGGTATGCAGGGGTAGGTAGCAGATTGAGGTGATGAATGAATGAGCTGCGTTATGGTCTCTGAGACGTTTCCCTTGGGAGGAAGACGGCTGAATAGATACTTGCTTATCATCCCGGACCTTAATCTTGTGAGCCTGCTAATAAGGCAGTCACCAAGCTGCGGAAGGAAACTGTCCAATTCTCAACTCTGCGGTTTGAAGAATTCATGAGACCCCTTGTGATTTGGGCTCTGCCTTACGCAATTGCCCGATTACTATAGTCACATTCATACTAATATTTATTTTCCTTTTGCTTGAGCGATTACTCTGTTGAAAAGCTTGTCTGTAAAAAGTGGATTATGTAATTACTTCTCTAGAAAATTGGCTTTCTGCTTACTCTTAGGATTAGCATTTGGGCAGAATGGGAATCGTGTTTTGGGACCACCAGGAGCGTGTCAGGCCCTGCGGGGCCGTTCTGTATGGCCTTTGCCCGGCTCAGGTGTTCAGATAGGTGCCATGAGCAGAGTTGCTCGTGACCCTGCCACCGGATCCACGGTCGGCCGTGGCTCTGCAGGGGAGGGTGTCTCTTCCAGATCTTCGTATTTCAGGGAAAGCTGCGTGAAGACTGAAGAATTTGGAAACAAAATATGTATCTGGGTCAGATAACTTTGGCTCATCACTTATGCACAAGAATTGCTCCAGTGAACACTGGAGAGGGCCTCGAAGAAGCTCTGTGAGTGATGTGGGTTCTGGAGGACGGTGATGCTGGTGCTCCTTTCCCAGAGTGGTTGTCTTCCCAGTTTGCATTTCTGATTGCCCGGGCTCTGCCCTTTCCCTGCCAAAGTGATCCTCAGGACACGTTTTGAACAGCAAAATGATGGTTCCAGAAACACGCGTGACTACAATGAGACCCATGGTTCTGTCCCGAGGGACTGCCTGGTTGTCTCACAGTGACCACCTCGCATCATGCATCCCGCGATCACCTAGACATGAATTGCTTGCTCTGGCTGTGATCCCCTGTCTGCTGTTTATTCTAGCTGTGTGTCCTCCTAGAAAAATCTGCTTTTCTGGTGTGTGTGTGTTGCGGGGGGGAAGGCGGGGCAAAAGTTTGCTTTATTTATTATTTATTTATAATTTTATTTATTTGGAGGAATGTATTCATGTGGCCCAGCAGCGTATTTGGTGGAATGTTTACCCCCGACCCTCTGCCTGCTGGCCATGTCCCCTCCTCACAGCCTCTTGTGCTGTGGACGCCTTGGGAATCATGCCAGAGACGTGTTACGCATTTTCAAGCAGATACTGATCGTCTCCGCTTCTGGTCCTAAACGAGTAGCATATGTAGGATACTTTGCATCTCTAAGTGTACCGTGAATATTTCTTAACTTCTTTAGCTTTCCACGAAAAATAAGCTGATTTGGAAGATGGCATTTTTTGACCTTCTACCTACAGAATTGACAAGACCAGGACGGATTTTTGTTAGGCAGGACACCCCGCTCTCCTCAGAAGGGTGAGCTGGTCTTGATGTCTGAACCCTTCATCTGTGGCTCCTTCCGTGAGCAAACTGATGGCCTGTGGCTCCTGGTCACCACCCCACCCCCACCAAAACCAACCATCCAAATGATAACAAAAAATAAGCAAAAGAACAAAAACCCTTCAAGTCCAGAAAACCTTTCTTGACTAACCAGAATTCTTACTCTCTTTTCCTCCATTTCCTCAGAAAGTATATGATTCTCTGACAAACTTCCAGAGTGTTCCAGAAAGTGTTTTTTTTTTTTTTTTTTTTTTCCCCTCATTGCCCCTGATTCCAGGGGCATTGGAGAATGGCTCCCACTTTGCAGGTCCTTATCTCTGTGCTGGCTGCTCTCTTCCCCAACTATGCCAGTCTATTGGCTAAAACATAACCATTTAATTTTGTATGGTCTTGTATTGTTCTATAACTCGCTGCAACCAGATGGTGAGCTTGAGGACAGGGGCCTCCTTTTATACCCTTGTACACCCCATATTTTAAGGTAGGGTGATTTTAGTGAGAGGTGGTTCTCACTAAAGCTTTGCTGAATGAGAGTTATGCGAATTTAGTCTCCTATCTCTAACCTCCTAGACATGACTCTTCCTCGGGTTCCTTGTTTAATATCTCCAGACCCCACTTCATAATCCCTTCTAGGCACGGCTCTCATTCCTTCTGCTGAGGGGCTCGGGTTGCTCGCTCTTCCTGTTTCCTCATGTCGGGCATCACATTTGCTTACTTTTCAGCAAACAGTGCAGAACCCTGTGATGGTTAGTAACAACTCAGCTGGGCTATAAGCACTCAATTATCTAGTCAGACATACTGATCTAAGTGGGAAGGTATTTTGCAGCTGTGACTAACCTCCACAATCAGTTGATTTTAAATAAAGGAGACATCTGAGTGGGCCTCATCTAATCAGTTGACTCAAAGGAGACTGTCTGGGTGGGCCTCACCCAATCAGTTGAAAGGCTTTAAGAGCAAACCTGAGGTTTTCCTGAAGAAAAAACTGTGTGGACTGCAGCTTCAGCTCTTGTCTGAGAGTTTCTAGGCTATCCTAGGCCCCACAGTTGAGTAAACCAGTTCCTTACCTCTCTCCCTCCTCCACTTCCCCACTGCTCCCCCCTACTCCCTGTACACATGTATATAAACACACACAACTGGATCTGTTTCTTTGGTAGAATCCTGACTTATCTGATGACACCACTAGTGACAATATTTTAGGAAATATCCACTCTTGGTATTTTTGTGACTGACAGTCGACATTGACTCTCCATTGCCTGCAAAAGCTCACAGCATGAACATGAAACACAGAGTCCTACACCTCTGGCTTGAAGCTCCCTTTCCGTCCTCAATCACTTCTGTCTCTTGAGAACCCTGGTCCTCTATGTTACAGCAGTCCTAAACCCTGCCACTTCCCTGTGCTCTCTTGCCTTAATTTGACCACTGCTCCTTCTACCTGGGGTCTCCTTCCCTTTCCCCTCCACCTGGCAAGCCTCCTGCTCCTTCTTCAGGGTCTGACTTAGGTACCATTCCTTTTGAGAAGCGCCCCCACCAGCCCCACCTCAGACAGTGGGCTGTTTTCTCGACGATAGCATTATGCAGTTCTGTCTTTCATCCTGTCAGCATCAACGTATTTTAATTATTTGCACGTCTCCTTCCCCCGGAGCTGAGTTTTTGTCCTCCACAATGCCCAGTGCGTCACACAATGTGAGTGCCTCAGTAGGTGAGTGGAATGAACTGGTTGATGAACTAGTGCTGGTTGGTGCACTAGTTGGTGTAATTTGGGGGGGGCTGCATTCGTGTTCCCACACTGAGTGGGTTAAAAGCATGTCTGTGATCACACCGACACCTCCTCGGGTAGTCAGGTGCTGTGTGGTCCGGTGCCTGGTGGCCCCAGTTGGTGTCCTTGGTGGCCGGCCACACCTGTTAAATCTCATACCAGGAGTGGGAAGCTCGTCTGGTGTATTGACTCTTATGAAGGAGGCGTGGGCCATAAAAGGCCTTCCTGAAATGTAGACGAAAAATGGTAAGTCCACAAGAGTGGGCATTTCTCAATTTACGGTGGCCTTTCAGTGTTTTCCTTCCCCTCTCAGGGTCGTAGAGAAGTCTTTTACAAAGAGCGTAGGTATTTTTTCAGGTGAGAGGGACATCCTTATTTGCAAAAGTAAGGTTATCCAGGCACCGGCTGGCTGCCAATACCCCGGCGGGTACAGAATGCATCTAGCCTTTCCATCAGTCCACTGCTTCGTTTTGTAGCTAAATCTCTCCAGCTTCCTTTAGCCTCGAGATGGAGGCAGAGCTCTGGGTCAGCTGGGAGATAAAAATGGCATTTTGATTTTGTGATCTAAGTATTCCTTCCAGAGTTTGAGGTATAATGGCAACATGGTTGCTGACGGTGCTCTTATCAGTACCGCCAGAAGGAGGAGGAGAAGCGGAACTTCTGCTCAGTTTGTAAACAGTTTACGGGACTGAAATGTTGCCTGGTGATTTTGCGTTGTAACACTGGCTCTTAAAGGAAGCCAGCAATGACTTACTAAAGCAGCAATATAGATCTGTCCTGACACAGAAAGAAGTCATTGATATTGTAATTGGAAAAAAAGAAAAAAAAAAGAAGTTATAGAATAATACTATAGCTAGAGTATGGTGTAAATTCCACTGTAAACGTTTAGATAATCATACGAGGATTAGAAAACTGGAAGGCACCTGCAGCTCTCTCTTTATATGTATATATAAGTGTGGTAAATACAGCTAATTATTAAGTTGTTATTATTAAACTCTTAATAATATTAAGAAAGTTTTTTTTTCTCGACAGTTCAAATTTTTTAAAAACAATTATCCTGCTTTCTCAGAATAAAAAGCCATTAGAGACTTTTCAGTTTTTTGGCAAAAAAAAAAAAAAAAAAAACAAAAAACTATCCAAGGACAAGGTTAGAACAAGTAGGTGTAAATCACAGCTTCCGGTAAGGGTGGTGATATTTTGTATGAATGACTTATTTTTCTGCCTTTCCCCATATTTGTGCAGGTAAGTAGATTGCTTTTCTAGGTAAATACAAACGAAGCCAGCCATGGTTCTCCCAGAGCCCTGGGATTCCCACACAGAGCCATTGAGATATGTGAGTCAGGGGCTTTGACGTTTCTAAATCACATACGAAAATAAGAAATGTAGAAAAAAAATAAGAAATGTGTACGATAAGAAGTTAGAAATCCCTCACCACATGTATGCTGTTTGTGGAACAAATTTATGGCCCTGGGCAAGTTGCCTTTCAGCGTTCAGTGTTACAGGACAAGGAATGTTGTCATGATTTATGCCTAACGAAATGCCTGCCCAGTAGGCGGGTCAAAATCATTAGGTTTCAAAGTGTCTTGCCAGGTCCCTTGTAATTTTCAGGCATTCTTGAAAATGGAAATACCTCATTTTAACCTGGGCTTGGCTGCTGTGGTGGCTTCTGCAGCCCTCCGCTGGGCTGATTTTTTTTTTTTCTTGGGAAGCAAAGGTATGAAAAGGAGCAGACGGCCTTGGGTCTGTCCTGTTCACAGAAGGGGAAACCCTGATAACACCTTTCAGAAGAATTCACGTGTTAAAGTCACAGTGTAGTGGGCTTTACCCCAGAATGCAGGGAGTTCCTGCCTCAGCAAAAATGGGGCTGGGGGGAAGAGGGGTAGATGGTCTGTTTTGGGAGCTGTTCTGATTGAGAAAGAAACATAAGGGGAACACTTAGACACTTGGGAGCTCATTTTTTCTTTTTCCTGTGAGAAGACTAGGTCCTGTCACACGGGCATCTTAGGTGCCTTTTATTTGATAGTTAAGTAGGGGACCCAGGGACCGAGAGTGCAGACTGACTTACTGTTTTCTTTCTTTCTACCATTACATTCCTACACTGCTTTGACCAAACTTGTCAACAAATACTCCTTCTGAGAGATAAGGATTGTTACTGTCATTTAAGTATGTTTATATTTGAAAGTCTTTATAACCATTTGGTCATGTCACACATTCTCTATACCCCAAGGTGTCCCAGAGCATGGAAATATTTCAGTGCCTAGTCCCTGTATAGGAGCATAAAACCTTCATTTTTGCATCAGGGAAAAAAAAAAAAAAAAGATTTGTGTTGGGAGGGAGAGGTTTACCTAAGTACCTGCATACGCTTTTCTGTAAACTTACATGCATAAGCCCGTATCTAAAGCATTTGTTCTGATAATATTAATGGTGATGCCATAAACTCCAATCTTAGTTCTTTTAGATCACGACCAGAAAAATCTTTCAATAAATCACTCAGTTTATGTTTGTGTGCAATACACTCTTCTACCACTAATTAGACCATGGGTAAAAATACAGGTGATTATGGCTTTGCTCTGTGTCGCTCTGTCCCACAGCCTCTGGACCACAGGCTTTCCTTTGGTTGGCTCGTGCTGGACAGATCCCGTGCAGGGACAGACATAGTGCGGAGTAAGCCTTCTGGAGGAGCACAGATTTACAAAATTCGCTTAAAATAACGTCTTGAAGATTCTTAGACAGCTTAGCTGTTTCGCTGTGGCTGAAGGAATTAGTAGGTGGCAGTGCCTGATTTTTGTCACGTGCAAATACCAGTGTACAAACAAGGCCTGCCCCATCCGCAGCCCCAGGCTATTTGCATACACTTAGGGCGGCGGATCCATGCACACAAGCAATGGGCGGTTCCTCTTGGGGCTCTGAGGGCTTCCTGGCTTCCCAGAGGTGGGCAGACCCAGCCTGCCTGGAGCTTGCATGGTCATTTACTAGTCATGCGATCTTGGCTACTTGGTATTGACTCTGAGCACAGTGAACTGTTGTAAGAATTAAATGAGATAATGTAAATGCAAACACCTAGCCGATGCCTAGTCCACAAACGACCTGAGGTTATTGTATTTTCCTTTTTCTGTCCCTCTGTGGGGTTTAGCCCAAGCTCTTTGAGTTTTGTCTCTGGCTTGCAGGACAGTGAGAAATGAGGTGGGTTGGGGTCAGGTTGTGGAGGTGTCCTAAGGAGAAATCTGCGTCTTATTCTGCGTCTGAGGGAAATGGCTCAAGGTTTTTGAAGGTCCTGACCAGACGTGCTTTAGAAAGGTCATTGCAGTAGCGTGTTTGAGGTTCGTGTCGGATGCGTATTAGAACTTTGTGACAAAATAGCTTCACGCTCTGTGTACGGGAGCACTTGGCACACATTGAATCATCTTACCATCGGCCCAGAGGGAAACAAATAATCCCTTATAGATGAAATGCCCGCATTTCCACGTATGCCGTAGATGCGCCTCGGCCTGTAGGCAGGAGACTGAATTACATTACTGCAGTATCTCTATTTATGTTGGGTGTCTCTGAAATGATTTTATTTCAGATTAACTATGAAATGAAATTTGCCTTTTTCAGGCAGTAGAGAAATTACTCAAGAGCCCGGAGAGACTTTTCCCAAGGTTACGCAAGTAGGTGGGAGCAGGCCAGTGCTATTTATACCACTCATGATAACTTTAAATTATTACATCCTTAACTACAAATGCCAACTATTCCGAGGACATTTTTGTCTATCAGATGCATTGTAATAAGAAAGGAATGAAACTGTTTTGTCTCTCCCTGTCGGGGTCTGGGTAGGTATTTTTAAATAAAGGACAGAGAAAGGAATTGGAGACTCGGCTAAAGACGCCACGTTCCTTCCTGCCTCGTTCACTTTCTGTGTATCTGTAGGATCAAGGCCACCCCTGCCTCTGGGTCATGCGCCGGGGCTCTGCTTTCAAAGAGAACCCTGTTCCCTGGGAAAGCCTGTTTGTGCAAGTGTGCAAAAAACTAGCATCTGGTTAGTGCTGGTGTGATTTTCTTTCACAGGGTCTTTCTTTTTATTAAAATATGTCAGTAAAAAGCATCAGACCAGCAGATAAAGTTGATGGGAGCTCAGGTCCAAGTTTAACTGAACACTTGCATTATGTAAGCATCATTACATTGTGTTGACTTACTGTCTTAACTCGCAGGTGCAAATATGGCAAGAAAGTAATTTAGGATTTGTACAGTGTCGATAAACCTGAGGTTTTAGGATAAAAAAAAAAAAAATCACTGTTCAGTCTCATTTGTTAAAGACAACCTGGGTGGCATGTGGACCTCGGAATGCAGGACACACGTAGATCACAGGGTTACAGGTTTTGTGTTTTCTTCCTCCCTCCCTCCCTCTCTCCCTCCTTTCCTTCCTTTTTGAAGATTTATTTATTTGAGAGAAGGAGAGCACGCGTGCATGTGTGCAACCGTGAGCAAGGGCAGGGATTAGAGGGAGCGCGAATCTTAAGCAGACTCCATGCTGAGCATGGGGCCTGACTCGGGGCTCAATCCCGCAACACTGAGATCATGACCTGAGCCGAAACCAGGAGTCAGACATTCAACCAACAGAGCCATTCAGGAGTCCTTGGGTTTTGTGTCTTCATATCATCGAAGGTATTTCTGTTCAGTATGTCCCTGGGGCTTTGGAGCTGTTTCCTTGTGGAAAGTAGTAAACCGTTAGCAAGTGGCAAGCCTGGAGATGAACTTTCAAGAACTCATGGGTGCTCTGGGGGTGTGAAGGTGCCCAGGAAAGCAACGGATGTTGCTGATAATATTCAGGTCAGGTTTTAAATTTTATTGGCCTGCTACACCAAATAGACCCCTATCCCTCTTCCCCTATGCTCCACACTACCCCCCCTTTCTAATTCCTTCCTCTGTTTCTCTGCAGTTTCCCTCCTGCATTTCCCCCCAGTTGCTCGTTCTGCTTCCTTTCCTTCCTTCTTTCCTCCCCTTTCTCTCCCCTCTCCACTCGGAAGTGTCTGTAGACTGCCAGAGACCCCTGCTGGCCTTCACCCTCCTCCTCCTCTCCTGCCTGACCTTTCCTTCCTGAAAGATGCAGGAGTGGGCATCTCCTCGCAGGCCCTCCCCATCCGTGTGAACGTGACTTTCGGGGATCAGCTGCACTCCAAGTTAGCAACCCTTGGCCTCTTGCTTCTTCTGTAAAATGAGGTTTTTGCATATTCTGGCCTGACCTTTGACTGGGTCCTAAACCTCGAGACTTCTCCCGCTTGGAAAGACTCCTTCACTTGAACTCCTCGGCGCCTTGCCTAAGGACCCAGCTAGTCACCAGGGTCAGAGAAGACTCCCAGGCAGGACCCTAGCCCACGGGGCTTCCTATGCCAGATTACCCTGAGGGACTGAGCTGCTTTACTAATAGAGAACTTGGTGGAGGGCTGGAGACCTCAGATCAATGAACTTCCCATTGCTTGACAGAGGACATCTCAAGGAGAGGCCTTCTCATTCTAGGGTACCATAAACAGATCCCATGTGACCAGTAGGCCTCTGGCATCAGCCATCAAAACAGTTTTAGTATGCACTGAAAACAAGGTAGACAGAACTTGTGTCTCTGGAATTTTCGTCAGCTGGACTGAGGAGCTAACAAAAATAGGAAAAAGAACATGGTATTATATATCCTTGCAGATTGAGATGCCAAGGTCACATTTTGCTTTTCCTCCTGACTGGTGAGTCAGCCGGCCCTCTGTGGCTTTCTTGGGATGAATAAACTGTAATTCAGGAGAGGATCTGAGATCTCTACTAGAAATTCAGGTAATACCTGTGTACCTTCTTATGGCCACGGAGAGCAAGACATAGTTTTTCTTACCTCCTCAGTTATGTGTGTGAGAAGGTGTGTGCATTTGTGTGTGTCTATGTGCACGTGTGTGTACACTTATTTTTTTAGCGTGTGTAGACAAAACACTAACCATAGTTTCAAGATCACACGAAGTAGAAATGAGCAAAATAAAAGCTCTTAAAGATGACACCATTCTCCGTAGGGATTCTCTTCGTCTGGATAACTTGCAAACAGCAAGATTAGGTACTAAATTTTAGGTGATGCTATTTGATGCCAGTGGCGAAAAGGTTTTAATGGAAAATGGTTGTGGCCTTTCTGGAAAGGGAGTCACATGGCATCACGTAGGACATGGCTTTGAAAGAATCAGATCTTGCTAGGACACCAGTCATTCTTTTACTCAGGGTTATTCTTGGCGTATAAGCCCTTACTGAGGGTCCCTTACTGCCTTCTGCCATGTCGGAGAAGGGAAGGGGGTGGTTGCAGGGATCGGAGTCCTTGTAGAATGCTCTCACCTGGGCTGTGTTAGAAATATCCCAGTCTGATGGAGTCTTTCTTGATCACGCCCTCCACAGAGCCAAATGCTGAGCCGTGTCCGCAGAAGCCCTCATCTGCTTGACCAGTGATCGGCCAGTGGTAGAACAGAAATCCTTGAGCTTTGTGCTCCTGCCCTTGACATTACTGAGCCTTTTTTGTTGTTGTTTATACAGTTGAACCTTGAACAATGGAGGACTGAGGGGGCCAACCTCCTATGCAATGGAAAATCCCCGTGTAACTTTTGACTCCTTTCAGAACTTAATACTAATAGCCTGTTGTTGAGTAGAAGCCTTACCGATAACATAAACAGTCGATAGATACATTTTGTATGTTATATGCATTACAGCCTGTTTCTGAAAAGAAAACATTAAGCACATAGCAAATCGTAAGAGAAAATACATTTACTGTACTGTATATTGGAATCTGCCTGTACGTGGACCCGCACAGTTCAAACCTGTGTGGTTCAAGAGTTAGTTGTATTTAGCAAACGTTAACGAGGGCTCACACCCAGCCTTCGGCCCCTGACGGCTATAGACTTCTCTAGGAGACCATCACAGATAACGTCAATGACATTTATTGCCAAAAGCGTTCTACCCAGAGTATTTTTGTCCTTCGGGATGACTTTAGCAAATGAGTAATGGATGAACCTTAAATATCTTCACGAGAGGTAGAAATGTTGCGTGCAGTGCAAGGATCACAAGGAAAATGTTCACAGTCACCGTGAACTCACGGCGTGGTGGGAGCACTGTTGTAAGCTTCCCCTGTGTTACTGCAGTCAGTCCTGTGAGGTCGGTCCTGTTGTTCCCTCCATTCCACAGATGGGAAAACCAAGGCTCCCAAAGCTCGAGTCTCTTGGCCAAGTCACAGGGCGAGTGCGCATGGAGCAGTGATTCTGAGCCCCGTGTCTGAGTCCGCAGCGCTCTGTGGTTCCCCGAGGGTAGGGACAGGGCTGAAGTTACTAGGAATTTTTAAGTTCCTAAAGTTGAAGTAATCCTGGTTGCTTCCTGCTGTGGATCTGGAAATTTTATTATGCATTTACTACAGGAGATGTAAAATCAAGACAAGTTGCTCCTTTTGGTCTTTTTAAGCGACTCTTGTGTTTTGCTGTTACACTTCCGGTTCAGTTACAGTCTTGTACGCATAGGAATGTTTCTTAATTCTGTTGATCCTAATAGATCTATTCCAGGACCTATAGGACATACTGTAATTACAGATTGTTTGATACCTGAAATTAATACAAAGTTAATTAAAGCACATTCTCTGGAACATAAACATCTTAAGCCATTACACTTTGCAAGTATTTGGACACTAGAACTTGGTTTGTAACATTTCAATCTGCATCACCTCAACCATCCTCCTGTCGGCCAGTCATCTTACGTTTTTGTAGGCCGATGATCTTTTTATTTATTTCCTTTAAAGTGAAGTCACTCATAGAGGTATTGCAGTTAGGAGAGAAGAAGACACGTAGAGACTTAGAACCTCTAGGGTTTTTTTTAATTTGTTTTTTGAGAAATCCTTCTCATTAGCCTGCTTGCAGCTACTCATTTGTGCTGTGTGGACTAACTTTTATTTCGAACAGCTCAATTATTTTGTAGCCTGATTCTTAAGTTTGACTCTTTCTTCGAGCACTTGGGCTCTCATGCCTGGAGTCAGATACCACTGAAGTAGAATGAAAGGAGACTAGTTCTTCCCAGGCAGGGACAGAGAAGGCAAGGAGATTCTTTTGGGTCACTTAGAACTAGAACATGGCCTTGAATGTCTGTGAGTTGCTGAGTATTGAATTCCCTCCAATTTTCCTTAAAGAGCCTTGTGTATGTGAAAGCCAGCTCCGTACGTGAGACACTGATAAGAATATTCTACTCCAGGATTGCCACGACAAAGTCATGTTGTCAGTGGAAGAAAGTGTTGGGGGGTGATTGCTAACGTGGGGTAAACGATTCTTAGGGAACATTGCATTGGATTTTTCCTTTTCTTCCTAGCATCTCTCAGATCTCAGACCTGTCCTTTGCCTCTGACAGAACTCCTTTCACCAGGTTCCTCCAAAGGTTCTCCGCAGCTCTGCCCAGGCAGCCCATGTATGCCCTTGGCCTTGGTTGCTGTCAGACACTCACGTGTAAGTGTCAAGGAGTTCTCTCCTACTTCAGCTACAGAATGCGTCCCTAAGGACAAAGTCACTTGAGACGCCAACATTTATAACCTTGATTGGACGTTAAACCTCTTTTATGTGGAGTGCACCTCGCTTGTTTTCTGTTCTGTATGTAAACTTTGAGGAGCCCCCATAAAAGTGACAAATAGAATTTTTGTTGTTGCTTTTCGACATTTAGAGGTACACATCACAGAGCAACTCGTGGAAAGGAACGTCATGATGACATGGCCCAGAATTCCTTACTACGAGGTGTATGCTTCATGCAAATGTAATGACTGGCATTCGACAGCATTCGGACAGAATTTTATGGTGCATATCCACATTCAGGAGGCAGTTAAATGTGGTACTTTGGGTGGGCAAAAATTAACATTAGTGGGGAAAAAAAAAATCCTAGCAGACATATTTTTGTTTGTTTGTGTCTTCTTAAGAACCTGTGAGGAAATTTATGACTGAAGAATTTTTTTTCTACAAAACTGTATTTCTTGTTTCGCTGAAATAATCTCTCGACATTTGGCTTGCAGAAAACCACGAGTTTGGTTTTGCAGTAAAACCGTGTTGCTGATGAAAAGCATTAACATTTAGGCTTCTGCTTGTGTCATATTTCAGACGAAAGACATTCTACAATCAAACCAGGAAAATGTGAAAATAGAGATTTATAATGGAAATGTTGATTCAATTTGAGCTGCAGCCAAACATTCATGAGGGAAAATTAGATTAAACAGTAAGATGTTTAGAAAGACTTTAAATTATGACAGCTTTAAAAAAACATATGTTGTGGATGTTTCCCAGGCTTTGAGCGTACTCTCTCTGGCAGACTTGTAACCCAGCTCCTTGATGTTTCAGCCATTTATTAAATTCCCTTTTATCTTACTTTGGACCAGTGGACTCAGAACGTACAGCCTGGAGTCTGGTGATTGGGAACTGTATCTTCCACATTACTCTAGGATCAAAACCTGATGTTGTCAGTGGAAGTAATTCTGCCCTGTCATACCCTATTATATTTATGAGTGTAAATTGCCATTTTAAATTGGGAATAGAAAGCTACCAGTTACAACTGATTTATTCCATTTGTCAAAGCCTAACAGATACTCTGTGCAGCTAATTTATTTTCATATACTACTCAAGGAGCGGGGGGTGTGCTTCAGGTTGTAAGGAACCAGAATCTTGAGCTGGGGGACATGGTAACAGAAGGATTCACGGAGTGCTGGGTGTAAATGCTAGCGCAGTGATTCTTCTGAACAGCTCAGTGGCACAGGACTCTGGCTGCGTCTAGAGGGACTTACCCAGGGTGGTTACATTGGAACCTAAGACAGTTCAAGGTCAGGGCTCAGTGGGGCTGTCCTGTGCTGTTGGAGCTCCCCCTTCTCAGATAGGTGATTTGCAAATACTCTATCCCACGCCGCCGGTTGCCTTTTCACGTCACTGTTGACAGTGTCCTGTGATACACAAAAGGTTTTGATTTTGATGAAGTCCAACTTAATCTAGTTTTGCTTTGGTTGTCTGTCCCTTTGATGTCCTATCCAAGAAATCACTGGCGAGTCTAGTGCTGTGAAGCCTCTGCCCCGTGTTTTTGTTCAACGGATTTTATAGTTTCAGCTCTTTTGTGGAGGTCTTTGATCCGTTTTGAGCTTATCCTGTATCTGGTGTATGATAAGGGTCCAGCTTCGTTCCTTTTGCATGGTCCAGTCGCCTCAGAACCATTCGTTGAGAGGACTGGCCTTTCCCTCTTGAATAGTCTTGGCAACCCTGACGAAGATCATTTAACCCCATCCACAGGGATTTTTGTCTGGACTCTCTTCCTTTTGGTCTATATATCTGTCTTTATACCTTACCACACTATTTTTGAGTCCTGTCGCTCTGTAGGAAGTTTTGAAATTGGAATATATGGGAGACCTCCAGCTTTGTTGTTCTTTTTCAGGATCCTTTGGTCTCTTCAAGTTCCCTTGAGATTCCATATAAATTTTAGGGTTTGTTTTTTGTTTTTGTTTTTGTTTTTGTTTTTTGCAACCCATGTCTCTGGGGGTTTGGTAGGGATTGCATTCTATCTGTAGATCGCTTCGGGTAGGGAATTGACATCTTAATGATACTGAGTCTTCCAATCCGTGCACTCGGGATTTCTTTCCATTTGTTGGGTCCAATGCTTTTTAATAGATATTTTTTGATGGCAAGGGTGTTGCTAGGCAGACTTGCTGTTGGATCTTGCTCTGCCACAGAGCGCGCTGTGCACCTTTAGATCGACGAGTCCGCTAAGTGTCTCCGAGCTGTGCTTTCCTCTTCTTTAAATGCAACTTGCGTGAATGTTAAATATTGTGTATCTAGCAGCGTGTGTGTGTGTGTGTGTGTGTGTGTGTGTGTGTGACAGACATCTTTCCCTTCCCTTATGCCTTCCTGCTTACCTTGGACGTCTGGATGTGCGCCAGCTTTGTTCTCTGTGAGTCCACCCACGCTTGGCCGGTTGCCGCTCACCTTTTTAGACTGAACACTTACCCCTGGATGCCCACTGTGATTTAAATCCCTTTCTCTGCTTTCTCCCTCAGTTTCCCCATTGCGGTCTCCACGTCCAGGTTCGGGCCAGCGGTAATGGCACCCTAGCTCCTGTAGGGATCAGATTTGCCCAGCCAAGCTCTTCGGTCTGTGTGTCTGGCCCACCTGGGACGCAGCACGTGGAGAAGTCTGGACGCGCATCAGTCGAGTCCACAGGGCCAAAGGGAAGGGATGGGGGATGGCAGTGACTTTGAAGGGCGACCACTAGCTCTGCTTTTGAATTAATGGCTTAATTACACCATGTGCCTGTATAATGTTCCCTACTTTCCAAAGTACTTTCCTACCCCATGGATCCCAAAGATGAGTCAATAGCAGAAACGCCTGAGGAACTTGGTAAAAATAGTCTGGGTAGGGGGATCCCCCAGCTCATGAATCAGAATTCCTAGGAGGATGTCTAAGGAAGTAGTGTTTTTTAACACACTCTTCTCAGCCGATGTCTGGCATCTGGCACCACTCCACTCTCAGACCCTGGGGAAGCCCTGGCCCCGTCCCCGTTGCTGGTTCTGGAATGTCCTCCCACAGTGTGACGGGCCGTACCCGGACAAGGTTGACGATGAACCCGCGCGCTGCACCCCTGCAGGCACGGTTTCTTGACCCCAGCCTCGTGTCCTGCTTTCTCCTCCACGGACATTCCCGAGTCCTCTTTACGTTTCTCTTAAAGCCAAAAGAGTCAGCGCCGTTGCCCCCTTCTGCCTCTGAGGTTTTCACACGGATGCAAAGTCCGGGTTTAGTTTTGCTCTGTTCCTCCTCCTGCAGGGGCTCTGGGTCTTTGTTTGGCCTGGGTCACAGAGCAGCTAAGCCTCCTCACATCTGTCGTAGCTAGAAACTCCAGCTCCCCAGACACGGTGGCTCATTCTAGCAGGGATGATAGGACGGAGGCTCTACTGCCCACCAGAACCAGGTCCACAGTACTGGGAGCTCAGTTTACTTTTCACCATCCCCCACCCCCAAGAAAACTGTGCAGAACTGCCAGGCACGTCCGTATTTCTCATGCGCCCAGGTGAGCACGGGATGGGGTTTCCAGTGAGGAGTGATGAGCGTGAGCTTCGAGGGTCACGGCTGCACCTGGAGTGACGCTGATTCCAGACGTCACTGTTGGTGTTGATGAGTCCTTGCAGTGTTTCAGACGTGCACTGAGCGTTTTTCATGCATCCTCGCATTTGGCCACATACCCCCCCCGCCCCGTAGTCTTCCTCAGCTTGGTGGGGACAACGTCATTGTTCCCGTGAATTAGGCTGCGGGTCCTGGAGTCATCCTTGACTCCTCTCATCCTGCCCAGCCTGTCACCGGAGGTTGTCCGTTCTGCCCTTCTCACCCAGATCCAGATCCTTCTACCCATTACCTGCCTCCTCTCACCACCCGGTTCACGCCCCCTCATACCCTCTCCTGCCTCGCCTGCCGCAGGGACCTTGCCATTCCGCCTCTTTCACCTTTGCCCTCCAGAGCCTGTTCCTGTTGCGGCAGACGCGGTGACCGGAAACCTGAGTCAGGTCTCCTCCCTGCTTCTCTGGCCCAGAACCTTCCAGAATAAAACCCTCCTCGGCTGGCCCCTGCTACCTTTCCAGCCCGTTTCCCGGTATCCTTGCTGGTCTCTGAGAGCTCCAGGCTGGCTCCCAAATCCAGGCATTGGTTTTCCCTCATAGGAGCCCCTCGCCCACCCTTCCTCCTGGCCACCTGTGTGACTCATGCTCTCATGCCCCCTCCCCATCGTCCGGTTACCCACCTTACCCTTCTGCCGTAACCACACCCCCGCCCAGATGTCCCCAACCTTCTTCATCTTGTCCCTTTATGACACTCGTCTTTGTAGGTTACCTATTAACTTGGTCCTCTGTATTCTGACTTCTGTCACAATTTAAACACAGGACTTTTCCTAGTTTGCACATCACCGTATCCCCCATCCTGGAATGATTCTTGGAACATAGGAGGCACCAGCAAGCACCATTGAATGTGCATGTTGAAACCTCTAGTATAGTTAATGAAACTGAGATCCTAGGGGTAGAAGAAATCCGCCCGGGGAAGCACAGTGAGTCCATGATGAAGCCAGGCTTTACGCTTCGGTCCAACACCAATGCACCAATGTCTGTGTTCTTACTGTCCCAGAGGGGTTGGAGTTGTGGAGTGGAAGGGACAATTCTGGGGAAGGAGCTCCAGGAAGAGAGTCAGAGGTGGGAATGGGTCTAGTGACTGGGGAGATAGCAAGATTTTAAGGGTGTTCTTGTAGAATGAAACTAAATTTGGGAAGGACCTTAAGTGCTGTATGGTAGGGCTTGAGAAGTTTTGCTGTAAGTTGAAGATATTAGGGGCACCTGGGTGGCTCAGTTGGGTCAGTAGCTGATGTTTTGTTTCAGCTCAGGTCACGATCTCAGGGTCAGAGTCATGCGGGCTCTGTGCTCCGTGCGGGGTCTGCTGGCAATTCTGTCCGCCCTCCCCCACCTTCTGCTTGTTCTTTCTCTCTCTCTCTCTCTGTCAAATAAATTAGTTAACTTTAAAACACAAAAATGAATAAATTAAAGGTAATAGTAACTCCTACCCCACAAAGTTATTGGAATTAATATTTAGAAAGTCATTAGAAAATGCTTAACACGTAGACAGTGCTCCTAAGTGTTGCAGTGGAAGGTACTTCTTGCTGACAGAGCAAACCCAGGCTACCGTCACCAGAGTAGAAACTTCTTGCATTTTGGACTCATGTAAATCGTTTCCAGAGCGGTCCCCATTTCAGATTTGTTTTCCTCAAAACTAACTAACAAATGTGACTAAGTAAATTGCTTGGCATTCAGCTGTGAAATCTGGGTGGAAGCTGTTTTGGTAGTTGAGAAGGGAAAATAGGGAGATTTCAGAATCATGCACTGAACTGTAGTCTATATCCTCGAGAATCGCGTTGAATACTCGTGGTGCGTGAAAACCACCTTTTGAAAGCTGTGGGTTCCAGGGCTCCTGCCAGACTCTGAGCCGGAATCGTGGGACTAGAGCCCAGGAATCCAGCTAGAAATACCTCAGGTAGTCTTGAAAATTGGGAACCGCTGGGCAGAACAACCCCCAGCTGTTAACTTCTTTCTTGGAGAGAAGGAATCCTTGCCTTTTTGCTCAGAGATCAGTTCCTAAGTTTCGAGAAACCCTTCTAGTCGCTGTGTGTTTCCAGAGGGACTCAGCCCCGTGTTAGGACGAACGAGATCTGTGGCTAAAATATGAAGGGACCTGTCGTGCAAGTAGAGGAAAGGGCAAGGCTTTCTTCCTCCAGACTGGGAGAGCGTTCTGGTTACACCGGAGAGAATTCGGGAAAAACAGGTTGGTTCACTTGCGGTGAGAGAAGGGTCAGTGGGCGTTGTGCTTTAATCACCGGGACAACTCACGCTCAAGTCTGGGAACCAGCCCTTCTCTTCCCCTTCCCCGGGGTTGGTGGCAAGACGAGGCTTCGTGTGGCTCATGACACGCTGCGATGACCGGCAGGGAGGTTAGCACAGACCTCCCGTGGCTCGCTCTTGCCTGCTGTTGGCCAAAGACGGCAGCACCTGTTTATCTCCCCACAAGAAAGAAAAGTCAGACTTGCAGTCCTCTTCCTCTCGTGGCTGAGCAGGGAGAGAAGGCGTGTGTGAGGTCTCATTCCCCGTTCTGTAGTCCTGTCCCTTGCTGCTCTCTGTTTATAGGAATGTAGGGTTTTAGTGTTGGCAGCCAGAGTGTGGAGGGGAAGACACACAACTCTCAACATGACTGTAGCTAGTGGGAGTGACGGGCAAGAGCAGGAAATCCTCCACGGGACATCCTCTTGGCTGAGCTGCATTCGGGCACCCTGAGCCCACACTCGTGCCCTGTGCTTTACCTGTAAAGGAAGCTCTCACTGGTCTCCTCCAAGCCGAGAACCGTCCATGTCTTGCCCATCCTTCTGTGCCCAGCTTGGCAAATAGCAAGTAGAGGGGTTGGTGTTGGCTGCACGGGGGAGTACGATGTAGACAGTCCTACAACGAAGGAACTGAGCAGTCCTTTCAGGGTAAATGAGTGAGCTGGAGAGGGGAAGAGTCATAGAAAGTGGCTTTGACTGCATTCGATTTTGTCACTTCTGACGGAGGTAGAGACACTTGCCAAGCTAGGGGCATTGGCTAAGCAGAAGCTTGCAGGTGGAAGGGCTCTTTCCAGTCGTAGTGAGATACTTCTGAACCCAGATTGCACATTTTCCTAATACTGTATTCAGATAATAAAGGAAGGGCAGTGACTAACAGTGGGGATTTGGGGGCCCCGGCAGGAAATCCATTTTGCTCCCTGAGCAAGTCACTTAACATCTGGGTTTATGACACGAGGGGTGTCAGACTCGAGCAGCTCCTGAAGAACTTGCATTGGGATTATGGGTCTAGAGCAGAGATGGAGGCTCAAAGCCCTAGACAGGGCTCTCCGCACAAGGGGGCAAAATGCCATCGTTGGTAGCATTGTGCAAACTTTGATGTTATTACTCGGTTGTGTTATGTTTGGGATTATGTCGAGCCTCTTGCCCTCTGGTCAAGGGCTTGAGAGTCCCTTGAGACGTTCAGGTAACTAGTAGAAGCCACCGGGGACCAGAATACACTGGCTGAGGAGCTCGGCCTGTGACTAAGGGATGCTAGGATGTGGGTCTGCCGCCTTCCTCAAGACCCAGCACCTGCCCTTCAGAAGGAGTTTTAACAACGGCAAAGAGGAGGCCGGGGGGAGGCAGGAGCCTGCTGAGATGTGCCACCCCTGGGTGTCCCAGATCCTTCAAGCTCAGTGACCCTGCCCACTTCCAGTGGTGACCCTTCTGGCTGACCTCCGCCTGCAGGGCACAGCCAGCCTTAAAGCATCCCCTCTTCTGAAGCTCCCCCTTCCTCCCACCTGTGTGCCCACCTTCTGCATCCCTCAACCCTGTTCCTCCCATCAAGCCTCAAAGTAGTGGATGTCCTACTTTCCTTTTCGCTTCAAGTTCGCACATTTGGGTACGGTTGGCTTCTTCTGGACAAAGTCAGTTATTCTGTTTTGTTTTGTTTTTCTTCCTAAATTTTCTGGGCCATATGTAAATTGGCGAAGCTGCTAGTTACCGTAGAAAGGATGAGGCAGCCTAGATTCGTCTCTGACTCTCTTGACTCACCGTCATTTGATTATAGGCAAATTACTTATTTAATTGCCCCAAGGTTTCCTTCCTTATCTGTTAATTGGGGAGAGAAGTCTCTCTCTCTTGTCTCTCCACCTGGGATCGAATGGACATAAAAGAGTTTGGAAATGGCAAATCCCTAAGTAAGTGGAATACACATACATGAACATTTTATGAGAAAGGACAGATTATTAGTCCAATGGATTCCTTAGGTCTGCCTGTCATTTTCATGAAGCTTATGGTGATAAAGAGGAAGTATTTACTTGCTTTTTGACATGAGATCACTTTTCCCTGTTTGATACTCTTGTTTGTATCTCAGGACTGATATTCATCGTAATTGCAGTTTCTGGGTCTGTCTCTTACTTGTTAACCTAGGAATTCAAAGAAGGTAGTGACTTACCATGAACATAAGTTTAGGGAATTTTGTGTTACTTTTATCTTAATAAGATCTTGTGTATCACCTTAGGTGGTCATTCTCTTACATTTTTCTTCAAGGCAAGATCTTGGAGTTAGGGACTTTTAAAAAAAATACCAACCCAAATTAATGAGCGTGCATCTGTAATTCAAGATGGTTTAACTCTCCCTTCTTACATAACGTTGGGTTTAGACTTTCAGAATTCTAAGTCAAGCCTGTTGAAGACGAGTTTCCACCTCAGGGCCCTGGAATTCATTCTCTGTGTGTAGTGAGTTGAAAATGTGTCCCTCTTGAAGCAAATGCCTTATTAACAAAGGACATGATGGGACAAATGTTCCTTCAGGATTCATTCCACCGTGACCCCTGGACCTGAGTCTCCAGGGAACTTTGTGTTCAGGAGACCTGAGTGAGCTTGCCCTGCCACTGGTCAGCAGCACTAGGACACTTATGGGTAAAATCAGCCGCTGGAAGCAGAAATGCATCCCCGGGGTCTCTCTGCTCTGTTTGCTGACCTCCGTATCTGTGCCGCACATTTCCTGTTTTCTGTGAGGATGAGTTTATTGCTGGATAGGGGTGCAGAATTTGGACTGCACACGGTGGGAGCTATGAAATCAAGTCTTTCTAATGTCATCTTCTCCCATCAGATCAGTGCTTTATTGGTGGCCCAGCCTTCTGGGAAGCGAGGTGGCTTTCTGCAGTGACTGTCCCCGCCTCCCTGAGCCTCCCTCTGTGTCTGTCCACCCTGAGAAGCAGGCCCTGCAGGGGACTGGAGCAGGCGGCCAGCGTGGGGCTCCCGGGAGGGGACGTCACTGTTCTCGTGGCCAGGTCTGTGGCAAGCTCCTGGTGGCGGGCTTGTGGCCACAGGCTCAGCTGGAGGGTGTAAAGCCCACCCGTGGCTTCTTTTCCTCAAAGGCAGAGCGAGGGCAGGTGGAGCCTGCCATGTCCTCCTCTTAGTGATCTGGTGCTTGGATTGTCAGCTCAGGGCTAGGTGTGTTGCCGGTGCCGATCCACAGATTCCGGCCCTGGAAGAAGTCCGGAGCTCGGGCTCATGGCAGCCCATCAGGAACGCCAGCTCCTGTGTAGCACACCGGCGAGGTCTCACACTGGGGGATGCCAGCATCCTGGGTCCCAGGGGGAGGATGGCGAGTGCATGAACGAGGCTGGGGAGGCCAGGTCTGTGCTCTCCTGCAGCAGAGTCCGCTTCGGCTGGCTCTCAGGAGGGGGTGCCTGAGGGAGCAAAGGTGTGGTGGACCTTCTTCAAGGGTGACAAGTGGGTGATCAGAGTCTAGAGCTCGGTGGAAACGTCTTTCATAGGCATGTTCAGTAATACTCTTTCTCAGAGTTTCGCCAGCAGCTGGGTCTGTTTCACTTCCGGCTTCCCCTTGCTCTCTCAGCTCCTGAGCCTCGTCTTTTTTTTTTTTTTTTTTCTTCTGTTTTTAAGATTTTACTTATTTCTTGACAGATAGCCAGAGAGAAAACACAAGCTGGGGGGGGGGGGGGGGCAGGGGAGGGAGAAGGAAGCTTCCCACTGAGCAGGGAGCCTGATGTGGGGCTCGATCCCAAGACCATGGGATCATGACCTTGAGCAGAAGGCAGGCAGACGCTCAAGGACTGAGCTTCCCAGGCGCCCGTCCCTATCCTCAGACTTAAGTGGAAACAAGCTTCATTCCTCAGTGAGGGGGAAAGAACATCAGCGGGGGACTGTAGAGACAGACAGGAACAAATCACTTAACCCATACTTAGGCATGCTTTCTCGTTTGGTCCCACAAGACCTGGCAGAGCTGTGCTGGGCAGACACAGGCGCCAGGGTGCAGAGGGAACTGAGTCAGGGAGCTCATGGGTGCCTCGAGGGCCCGCAGGGAATCATGTCCTCAGAGGGAGACACAACCCTCTCCATCGCAGACTTTCCAGGCCCTGCTGCCCTGCATACTCCCCGTGGGTATAGGACGTGTGAAAACACATGGCAGTGCAAGGTATTACCGTTCTAGCCACGGTGTCACTCCAGCGTGTGGGAATAAGAGGCAGTACTTTTGTGAGTCCCCACTATAAAAAAAACCACGCGCTCTAGTGAATGAATCAGCAGTTCCCATGCTTATGTGTCTGACTGTGGGACTTCGAGCAAGGGAGGACACTAATGGTCACCTCATCATTTGTGAGTAATGGGAGCTGAGTAATGTGACATCCCCTGGTTTTATAGACGACTTAAAAAGCCTTCTCCTATTTATTGAATTTAAAGTTGATATGTACGCAGATCTGCATGTTCCTCATATATAATTTGGACACTGTAGAAAAATACAAAGAAGAGTGAAAAGCTGTGTGCCTATCTGTAATAAGTAGTCACTCTTGTCAGGTGAGGGGGCTTCTTTGCAGTACTTTTATGTAGATGTTTTTTGAAGATTTTATTTATTTACTTATTTTATTTATTTATTTGACAGAGAGTACAAGCAGGGGGAACAGCAGAGGGAGAGGGAGAGGGAGAAGCCGGTCCCACGTGGAGCAGGGATCCTTAGCCAAAGGCCGGTGCTTAACTGACTGAGCCACCCAGGGGCCCCTGTGTATAGTTTTAACATCAGGCTTTGTATTTGGCTCTTTTCACAACATTCTGTGTTGTAAATTCCAACATCATGCGTATTTGAAGAACCTTTTCTGGACTGTGTGTCCTATTCCATTGTATCCTATTTGCCGTATGAGGCATAGTACGCCCGGCCCCTGACTTCTGTGACTGCGCCAGACTTCTCATTCCGGTAGTTCTAGGGTGAATATCCGTCCTTCTGAGTTTCCCTACATCTTTTATTTCTTGGGTAGACTTTTGAGATGTAGAAGTATGGAATTGAACGACTGACTTTATTGGGGTTCAGAGGGAGGTGCTGTCCGGGGCCCGGGGAGATCTCCATCGCACCCCGGTCCTCACTAGTGCGGAGTGCAAGGCGTGTGCGCATGCGTGTGCCTAACTTTTATAACCCGCCGGTCCAAAGCGCTGTCCTATCCTTTTAACTCATTTCTCCTATTACTCAATATGCATGTGAGAATCTTACTCCGCTCTGCTTCTTGAGGATTAGCAAGCTCTGTCATTCATCCTCCAGCTCCCCAGGAGCCCCCCAGCAGCCCCCCAGCATGCAGTACAGTGCCTGGTAGAACTGAATGCGTTTATTTACTGGAGCAACAAAGGCTTTTTTGTATCAGATAATAAACCTCCTAAAGCTGTTCAGCGAGGCTCAGTGTCCTGTAATTCAAACATGAGAACGATGGGAAGGTGGCGCCCAGTGTGTGATTAGTGAATGGCGTTGGTTGTGTATTTCCTGCTAAAACTGCTATTCTTTAACAGTCAAATTCTAGACTCTTGTATGGATCCATGGGGTTTTCTTTTTATGCCCCTCATGCTCCATCAAAAGGAAGCATCTTCAGGTTTGATGGCTCTTTGGTTTACTTGTTGCATTTTTACAAAGAACCCATTGAAGGTAGCCACCTTGTGTGTTTCAATTCAGTTTTCTATAGTATTGATTGATCGGAGTTTTCAGGAGCAAGGTGAGACAGATCGTCACTCTGTGAGAGTTTTCCCTGAGACTCGGTGGAAAATAACAGAAGACAGTGAGAGGATTGGTTCTCTCTGAGGAACACCACAGAAAGGATCACGAATAGTATTTTCTCCAGGCTCTCGCCTACCAGGTTTTTCTTATAAAATGCTCTGGTTCCCTTCTTGGCCACCCAGCATCACTAAACCTTTATTTAAAGAATAGCACAGATTATTTTCTGTGATTTTTATATGAAAATAACAGAAGGACAGTCTAAATCAGTGGGCACCAGATTGGAATTCTTTATTTTTTTTTCCTTGTGTTCTCCTAAGACACAAATACCTCAGCTTAAATTATTAATTGGAACGTCTGATTTCCTACTGTGTCATCTGTAATTCGGGGGCCACCTCACTGAAAAAATGTATTAACTAATAACCTCCTGAGGGAAGGAGGTGCAGGGCTATCTCTTTTTTCTCTTTCTGATTTAAAAGATTTAATGGAAAAAAGTCAATACCCACAGCTGTTCTTCTGTCTCCTTGAAAAAATAAATTCCATGATCAAAATATTCCACTTAACAAAATGGCTCTTCATGTATTCTCTTTTGGACATTAGCTGGCTGGCTGGATAGGGACAGCAGCTTACTACCCAGACTTGATTCCCGCTTTTTGTTGACATACCGAAAGTCAGAAAGTTCCAAATAATCTCATTATCATTTAATAGAGCCCCTAAAATAATTTTAAATACAAGTTGTAGCCGGAAAGAGGGTCGCATCTGACTGGAGATTGTTTTGGGAGTAGTTTCCTTCACCTTCTGAAGGCTTCTGCTCACTTTCTGGAGAAGCAGCTGTTACAGATCAGCTAGTGCTTTGTGTTCCTGTTCTTCTGTGTATAGAAAGCAGCAGTAACCCCTTATGTTTTGTAAACAAGGCTGTGCTCCTTGGGGAAAGCTATGTACCTTACTCACTGTAATTGCTCGATTTTAAGCCAGTTCATTAACATATTTATTCATATGTGAATCAATTTTATCAGCTAATATTTTTAGAACTTACCATATAGGAAACGCATCTACATTTCATTGAATCTTTAGAGTAATTTGAAATAAATAGAGCCATCCCCATTTTACAGATAGGAAATTGAGGCTCTGAGAAACAATGTGTAAATCCGCCATAAGCTTAGCTACCATTGGTAGATCCTGGATATTTGCCGAGTTCCTGTGTACAGAGACATGTCCGTGCCTTCATAGTGCCTAGAGTTTAGAGGAGGTTCGTGGCAAGTACAGAGGCTGGGATACATAGATTTGGTACAGTAGATGGTAAGGAAGAAGGTACGGGATGCTGTTGGAGCCCAAATGAAGATAAGTTAGAACCAGTATTAAGATTTGAGAAGGCGGGGCGCCTGGGTGGCTCAGTGGGTTAAAGCCTCTGCCTTCGGCTCAGGTCATGATCCCAGGGTCCTGGGATCGAGCCCCATATCGGGCTCTCTGCTCGGCAGGGAGCCTGCTTCCTCCTCTCTCTCTCTCTGCCTGCCTCTCTGCCTACTTGTGATCTCTGTCTGTCAAATAAATAAATAAAATCTTAAAAAAAAAAAAAAAAAGATTTGAGAAGGCTTCCAATGAACCCAGCATAGGAGCTGAGGTCTGACTACTAACACTTAGTAGCGAGGTAGAAGGGAAGAGTCTCAAAGAGTCTTTGGGTGGGAGGAGAAGCCTGTGCAGAGGACTTTGCATAAGAAAATTCAGGACAGGGGCACCTGGGTGGCTGCTGCATCTGACTCTTGAATTTGGCTCAGGTCATGACCTTAGGGTTGTGAGGTTGAGCCCTATGTCAGGCTCCACGCTGGGTGTGGAACCTGCTTAAGATTCTCTCTCCCTCTCAAAAAGAAAAGAAAAAGAAAAAATGCACTGGGGACATGGTGTGTGGAGTTTCAGCAGCTGGAGAAAGGGCCAGGAAGCTACATGTGGACCGGATCACAAGCAACCTGTGTGTCCTCCCGTAAGGCATTCAGGCCTTATTGTGGCAGAAATGGGGTTGAAGGGATTTACGATAATCTAGGAAAAATAAGGAAGTCGTTGCAGCTGCGATGGGGACAGTTGAAATAGCAAGTTGTACATGGAATTGGAAACGTTCAGTAGGTAGAACTGACCGGCCTCGGTTTGGATGTGGACTGTCGGGGAAGGCAGGTGCACGGTGGGGCCACTCCTGAGCTGGGTGGAGGAGGGGCAGGTGCAACGGGGATGGTCAGAAGGATAGAAGCTGTCCCAACTCAACCTGGCGGTGCTGTGTAGGAGACGTCTTTGGCTTGTGGATAGGTTTCATAGTCATCCGCATAGAGATGGCGTAGGAAACTCCTTGAGCTGCACAAGGCAATGTATGGAATTAAGAAAAGGCAGCCTAGAATAAATTCTGTGTATCGTCGGCATTTAAAGAAGACCAGAGGAGGACCAGGCACGGAAACCAAATGGAGAGAATCAAGAATCACTATGTTCCATGAATGTGCTGTGATGATACATCAACTCAGTCCTTTGGTTTGCAACCATTTCAACTCAGACGGCTGGATGCAAGTCAATCGTGAATGCCAGCTGGTGCCAAGCATGACTCTAGAGGCTGGAGGTATAACTGTGAATAGGGTAGACGGGACCCTTACAATGGATGGAGCTTACAACTGCTTCACTTAGAAAGTCTCGCGAGACCACATGAGATCTTGGATTTGGCCCTTTTATCCACCTTGGATTACAATTCAGTATAGACACCTAATACAGGGTGCTAGTGGAGACTGAATCCTTTAGGCTTTTTACTGGGGTCCCTGCTTTTCTCTGATGAAAAAATAATCCTTAACTACAACCAAGGGGATCTGTTTTTCTGGGCACATCCCTTGAGAGATTCTCCAAATGGCAGCATGGCTTCAAAAAATTAATTGTCAACACCAATGTGAACGTTCAACTAAGAAAAGAAAAGATCTTATGCTCCTCCCAAGTCTTAGGTTACGCCCTATGTTACAAAATCCCAAAGAGTTGATTTTGCTCTTTTTAATATTCTCATGGCCCAGAATATATATCTTCGGAACCGTCCCATTTGTTAGTTCGCGATGAATACCCAAGAGGTAATTTTCAAGTCCAGATCTTCCGGAAACTTCCGGAAACAAACTTCCGGAAACTTTGGCCCTGGAAAAAATCTTCCGGGGCCAAAAACGGGACTATTGAACTTGTGTACTTACGACCGTTAATCCTTAATAATGGCCCACTTACCAGATTTTCTCATTTCCTTGATTTTACTGGCCTCCTATGATAAGAATTTGAGTTAATGGTTGTTTTATAGCCTTTTAGCCCTAACTGCAGTTAATAGCAGGCCGAATGTACCTGAACATGGTGATTTTATGGTGAATGCATTTCGGGTGATCAGACGTCAGTGCGAGCACACCTTGGCCCCTTCCCTGCCTTCCTGGTCACAGAGAGGGTAAAAGTGGGGATGGTCGGTTCCTCCTTTTATCCCCTGCCCAATTATAAATGTTAATATTAGAGCTGATGGAATACGAGTACGAAAAAGAGGCATTTTTACAGTAGTTAGGCTTTTATTATAAGTCTGCCATATAATTTTAACCATTTTTTGCCTTGAAAGAGGCTCATAATTTGTGTATTTTGTGCTTTTTCAGACCATTTGCCACAGCTGCAATCCTGATAAGTGGCTCAATTATAACTGTAATATTGGTCTTAAAGATGCACTGATGTCTCATGGAAAACTTGGAAAAACATTCTATCGAAAGACAATTATGCTTAAATACCACATTTTCTCCATTTCTCTGTTCTCTCCTTTACAAATTATTGCCAGGACCATTAGCATGAGAACAGACTATTCCCTCAAGCTCTAAAATTCTTGCATTTCTCAGCTTGCCATCTTCCCCCAAGCTAGCCCTGGCCTTCCCAGAGGCCACCCCAGCACCCAGGGGGACACATGGGTTCACAGGGAGAGTTTTTTCAAGTGCCCACAGAGTGCAGGTGGCAACTTCCCATTTTTACTAGGGAGCAAGAGTCAGAGGATTGGATGAAAGGTAAGAATCATTGGAAACTGGGGGGAGGGGCGATGCCTTTGACATCCAAAATGAGCTTAGAGAAAGGAAGAAAGCAGTAGAAACATGTTAGAGGTCCATTTTAATTAATGATCATTTTAAAGTGAGCTCTGTATCTCTTCCTTCCTTGGCAAATGACCTGTATGTAGGTTTGGAGAATTACCTGGGGAAGGGGTTATTTGTGCTGCTGATTAGGCCTGCCTACAGATTATTAGTCTTTATTAAGTCTCTTTATTAAGGCCCAAAGAAGGAATTAAATGACTTCCTTTTTTTTTTTTTTTTGATGTTTAATTTTTTTTAACCATACCAAGTTGGCAGTGTGAGTTCAGTTAGCCATGAAGTTAGGAAAGTAGGATGTTTTAAGATACCTCGAAGTGGTATCTTCATTAATTAAGGCAGGCGGGGGCAAGTGGTCAGGGAGGTGCCCATAATATGCACATACTGGGGTCTGTTTTATTTTACTCCTTAATATTTGATGAAATAACACTTCTTTTGGAAAAACACCATGGGCTTTTTGTTGGAGAACACTGTGAAACTCTCCTAACCCATGCTTTGCCATCTGTTAGGAGGATGAAATAAAGGAGAACCCCAGAGAGAAAGGATGGGAGCAAACACCCAGTTGTCCAGTGGAGCAGGGATGTGGGGGTTTGGCCGATCATACAGCTTCGTCTCTGACCCGGACATGAGGCCCCAAGGCCCATCAGACCAGGCCGTCCTATCAGACAGTTTCCCTTTGCCATCCTTTGTGGAGCGGTACCGCTCCTAGGCATATATCCAGGGCCCCAGGATGCTGGCACCACGCCACCTTCAGAAAAATGAAACCGTGCAAGCAATCCGCCGCTTTGCCCGGCTCCGAGCAGGACAGAGACTGATGGTGGGATTGGCTGTTTGCATCTCCTCATTTCTCATCGTGTCTGGGCTGGGCCGTCAGCCTAACAAATGCCACTGCTGAGATGGTTCTAAGATAAAGTATGGCACGCTTTCCTTCCGTACCGTTAGAAGGCATGTCTGGAACCACCTCCTTTGGCTGGGACAGCAGTGGGGGTGGAGAAGCTCTTTCCAGAGTGGCCTTGCTCTTGACTTTTATGGGCAAGGTAACTTGTTCTTGTGAGGATCTAGGCATGCCTTGGCACAAACACCATCCTGCAAACAGCAACCGACCATCCATGTTTATCTGAGTTTCCATAATGAACATGTTTCTGCAAAATTGTGACATTTTGATGGTGGCAATAGATTCTGTAACTATAAGAACTTTCCATTGAAATATCAAATATTGATATTCTAATGAGTACTGCCTAACATGTGTGATTAACTGTTTGTTCACTGATTGAATAATATTTATCAAACATCTACCACACAAGAAACCATGGCCGGTGTGGCAGGTAAGGGGTGAACAGGACAGACACAGCCCTGGGCCTTGCGGCATGAAAGTGTAGCAGGGGGGTGTTTGGAAAAGAGAGGGTCCCAGGGGAACGTGCTGCAGGGACACCCAGTCGGTGATGACAGCGATGAGGGCAAAGGCTTGTCAGCTCAGCCCAGGAAGCGTCAGCTCTGTTTCTAGGGACAGCTCAGACGCAGGCACGGAGAGTGGGCTGCTTGAAGACTGGAAAGGCACTCAGCATGTCTGGGCCACAGCACAGAGGATAAGGAAGGGGGACCCCAAGACATGAGGCTGCAGACTGAGAAGAACAGAATGCAAGAGATTTGTAAGACAGTTTGGATTTTTATCCTAACAAAGATGGCAAGTCTTGGGGTGCCTGGGTGGCTCAGTCAGTTAAACAGCTGACTCTTCATTTTGGCTTAGGTTACGATCTCAGGGTGGTGGGGTGGAGCCCTGAGTTGGGCTCCGTGCTGGGCATAGAACTGTCTTAAGATTCTCCTTCTCCTCTCCCTCTGCCCCCTATCCTCCCAGTGGATTGTCAACCGAGAACGAACATGGGAGGGAAGTTTGTTAAGTGATGACAAAAGACCACTGAAATGTTATTGACTTTATCTTCCCCCTGAGAAGTAAGAAGCTGCAATTTTTGCTGAGATGTTGGGGCAGGAAGTGTGATGAGATCAAGGTCTTTCAGACTTGGCTGCTGAGGGATCGGGCCTGAGCTGGATAATTGGCCCAGGCTTTTTCATATTAGCCTCACACACTCACCAGAAACCCTAAAAGACTTCATTTAAACACAGTTCTGTGCTTTGGAGGATTGCATTTTCTCCTGTTCTGGAGTGATGCACATGTGTAATTATTGTGAGCTCTGTGCTTTGTCTGGGGGCCAGTCACAGTCTCCTGATTCCTCCGGGCTCTTCTCCAAGATGCCATCCCTTTTCTGTCTTCTGTCAGTCTGGTATCCAGCAACACCAGCTGGGCTGCGAGGCGTGCACCCTGCACTTCAGATCCATAGGAGACTTGAGCCCAGAGCACGTATAAATACCTGGTCAGTAGAAAGAAGAAATTTGGAGACAGATGTCTGCAAAATGCTTCCTAGATTATACCTTCATTACAATCAGGTACATGCAACTAAGAGTGCAAATTACAGTCTTGCAGAAACTTTGCAGGTGGGGGGCGCCCCGGTGGCTCAGTCGGTTAAGCGTCCGACTCTTGATTTCAACTCAGGTCATGATCTCAGGATCATGAGATCGAGCCCCGCATCGGGCTCTGCACACAGCATGGAGCCTGCCTGAGAGTCTCTCTCCCTCTCCTTCTGCACTGCCCGAAACCCCCCCCAACTCTCTCTAAGAAAATAAAACGAAACAACAAGAACCAAAAAACCCTTCTCTTCTGATTGCTGCATAGTAATAGACAAAGGTAGAAAGTTAGGATTTGTGAGAAAAGTAAAGATATGAGAGATGCACACGTGCCAGGTGCCTGTAATGCAGGCATGTTGCCCTAGATCAGCAGCTCTCCATCGGCACCTCTGCAGGGCAGACGTGGTTCACTGAGGTAGCAGTGGGTGCGCATGTGCACATCTCTGTCTCCCTCTCATCCAAAGCCTCACCCCCAGGTTCTGGATTATTTCACAGGTCATTGCAGCTCGTGCTTTAGTTTTCATTCCTCCACGGTTTTGCTTTCTGCATTCCTCTGTGTTTACCTATGCCATTCCTTCTGACTATCTGCCTTCAAAGACACTGATTTCAATTCTTCCGTGTGAGCTCTATTATTTTTTTAAATTGCATGATCTTAATATTTCTAATTTATCTTATTTGAAAACAAGGGCTGTAATTGTTTCGAGTTTTTTTTTTTCTACTGTCCTATTTAATGTATTTAGGAATATTTTTAAAAGGAAGGTGCTCTCTATAATACTTTGTATTTAGAAATATTTAGTAGTGCTTTTAAAAGGGAGGTGCCATATATTCTGCCAATAGGGAGATTGACTTTGGGGAGGTATGGCAGCTGGAAAATATTGGTTAGAGGATAACTGGCAGGAGGGGGTCTGTTTGCAACTTTATTAATCTAGCTACCATTGTCAAGAATTTTTTAGCTTTGAGTACTTTGAATCGTTAGCAGCACACATGAAATGTGTTAAGAGTGTGTAGTTACAGTATTTGAGCAGGGACCTTGCCCAAGAAGCTCTGGTTTTGATATTGGATTCAAGTGCCAGAACTATCATTTCAGTTCATTTATTCATGGACCAGGTGGTCTGCAACATAGTACAAAGTAGTTTGGTCATTGAATTTACCCTCTTTGGTCTTTAACTGAAGGTACATGTGGTCTCTTAGAACATTTAAAATTGGGGGCACCTGGGTGGCTCAGTGAGTTAAGCCTCTGGGTTTGGCTCAGGTCATGATCCCAGAGTCCTGGGATCGAGCCCCGCATTGGGCTCTCCGCTCATCAGGGAGCCTGCTTTCCCCCCTCTCTCTCTGCCTGCCTCTCTGCCTGCTTGTGGTCTCTGTCTGTCTAATAAATAAATCTTTAAAAAAATATTAAAATTGATCTACACTATACAGAAGTCCACTGAATAAACCAAAAAGGGTAATTAATTGGCTCAAGCAATTGAAAAATCCCAGGGGTAGTGCGGGTTTCAGGTCCAGCTGGAGTCATGAGCTCTGACTTTGGGATTGCTTCTTTTCCTCCTGAGGCTCAGCCTCCATGCTTCTGTTCCCACTCTTAGCCACGTGGGCAAGGGGAGCTCTCAAGCTCCACTTCTCTGTTCTACCCCCTGAGCACTGGGGAGAATCAGAGCACAGGGCTGGGGCTGGGCGTGGGGGTGGGGGGCTTCCTGGCAGGGTTGTCATTGGCCTGGCTGGTTCTTGTGTTCATCCCTGGACCAATCACTGTAGCTGGGAGATGCTGCACTTTCGTTGGTCAAACCTGGGTCACGTGTTAGGGGGTGGAGTTAGTCCCACATGAATTAAAATCTTTTAGAGGTAAGATTCTTCAAAGGCATTCAGGAGAAGAAGGCGGTCAGATCCTAGACAGGAAAAATCAGTCGCCGCCTGCTACAGCTAATGTTATCACACACCACAAACTTAAAAATCATAATCGAAGAAATATTCTGATTTCTTTGGGGGAAGGGTTTTGTGTGCTGTGAGTTTGCCCTTGTTTCTGTGCTTTTTGTCAACCGTGATAATAAAATTCAGCACAGATTCATCTGTTTTTGATTGTTTCTATTACTTATGTTTAAAAATAATAACTTTTTTTGGACAAGTCTTCCATTTCTATGGATGATCTGTGGAGTAAAGATTTTGTATTTTTAATACCGTCTGTTACAAACAATGATCATGTTGGAGATGTAAGGGATGTGAATGCTCAGAAGATTGATTCTCAAATAGAGTGCTGATAATGTTATCGTTGGTTTTTCCAGAAGAAATTGCTCAGTGCATGTGTTGTCCTCGGTAATCTGGCTTGAAGGTTTCCCATCGTACACATCTCCTGACAGGTGGCTTAACCCCAGAGCTGCCCCCGGGGTGGGGTGTGGTGTGGTGAGTGCCTTACCCAGTGGGAAGGTACTGGTTTGCTCAGCTTGAAGTGGGGTGGGGTTGGGCCAGGTGTGGCCATGGAGGATAAAGGACTTTCAAAGTCATGGTTAAGATGGCTCATTGCATTTCATCTATACATTGGCCATATTTTTATGTAGGGATTCATTCTGTTTCTGCTGTCTTCAGTGATCATCAGTCTAAATTTTCCATTCTTAAAAAAATTTTTTTTTTCCATTCTTGGATCAGTTTTGGGAATTTGTGACTTGGTAGGAAATCATTCGTTTCCTTTGTGTTTTCAAATTTGTTGCTGTACAGTTGCTTGTAGTATAAATTCTTTTATACTTAATGTTTACTTTAATCTCCTATATTTATGGTCATGTCTCCTTTCTCATTTCCAAACTTGTATAATATTATTCTTTCTCTCTTTTCCTTTTTCATGAGTGGGAATGAGTAGATCTTTCCCCTTGCTTTTTTTTTTTTAAAAACTACATTTTGGGTTTGTCCATCCTTCTTCTACCCTGCTTTTCCCTTATTCCATTAATTTCAGCTTTTATCTTTATTCATTCCTTCTTTCCTAATTTCTTTGGGGCATTTTGTTCTAATATCTTAAGGTGGTGAGTACTTAGTTGCTGATTATATTTTTTGAAAATACACAGTTTGATGGTATCAGTGGGTGTGGTTCTTCCTTCTGTAACAGGATACTTACAAATTGGTAGTATCTATCTGAGAACGAATGTTCTCTTAATGCTTGCTGAGAACACACAGCCATCAAAATTAATTTGTAAGCTTTCAAATTTTGTTGTGTTCCATAAGCAGCTGAATTATCAGTAGAATTTATAAATTAAAATTGTTTTCTTTCATATATCAGTTGTCAGCTTTGGTTCCCAGGAAAGGATTCGATAATAGCCTACATTGTAGAGGAAATAACTATAATTCAGAATCATCTGTGGTCCTTTTAAACACAATGATTCCAAGTGACATAGATAAGATCCAGTCATCTCTCTAAGAACCACGCACAGACACTGGTCTGGTACGTTGAAGCATCTGACTGTGCTTCCCTTCTTTGTTTACCACATCCTAGAATATCATTCTATTTCCTCAGTTATGAAGTTGCTCTGGGAACAGACAGCATCTTATCATGCCCAGACTGAACTTTTCCCAGGAAGGGAGAACCAAGCTGCCATGATAAGAAAATATCAGTTATTCTGAGAAACAACTACATGTTCATCTAAAAGACATTAAGAATCCATTGGAGGGGCGCCTGGCTGGCTCAGTCCATGGAGCAGGCAATTCCCGATCTTGGGGTCATGAGTTTGAGCCCCATGTTGGCTGCAGAGATTACTCAAAAACAACAACAACAACAACAACAACAACAACAACTCGTCGGAATTACAGTTGCTTTTATGCTTTGCTAAGGGCAGAGGGAAATTGGCTATGTTATACCTTTATTACCATCATTATTTACAGAAGAATTAGTCATTCATTCATTCTTACGCCAACAAGGGGTCAGTTTCCCATAAGTTGTAAAGATATGACATACTTGGAAAATATTTTTGTCTAATTAAAGATAGAATAAATTGAAAAGGTTATTTGTAATTAAAGAAAAAAGTTAAACATCAAGTTTCTACTGACCACAAAGGTAAATTATGTTTTTATTTTACCCTGCACATTTGTCAAATTGCTAGTGGCGTGATGAACTAGAAAGTTACACTTGTTCAGATTCCAAATTCTTCAGGGCTCCTTCCCACATTAACAGGGATCTCTGCAAGTTCTTACTTGATTGAGAGACCACATTCTAGAAACTCATTTGCTAATGCCTGGTATTGACCCTTTTGCTGCTCAAGCTTTTGAATTTAAATATTTTGAAAGAAAGTATAATAATCAAAGTATAATAATCAAAAAAATGATATGACTATTGTGTTACTCTGTAACTCATTGAAATGTTGCTTATTTCATGTAAGCCGGGCCATGTTAATAGATAATGTTAGTACAAAGATAAAAGGCATGTTATGTTCCTGGCTTAGAGGAACTTGAAGTTAGCTAGTGGAGGAGACTGGTCAGTAAACCAGCCAGTAAGAGTATAAGGAGATCTGCCAGCATAAGTGTAGACGTGGGTGCCGTAGGAACACAAAAGAAGCACTCTTTGCTTAGATGTGGGCTAAGGAAAGGTTTCTTGGAGAGGGTAATGTTGACTCGGGTGTAAATTCTAGCCGGCCAAGTAGAGCGAGAAAGCAGAATGTTCCAGAGAGAAGGAGCAGTATGAACAAGAAACATGAAACGTCATGACAGTTTGGGGGGGGGGTGGGCGTTGGGAGGTGGGCAGAAGTTGGAGAAGACAGGTGAGAAACCGTAGGTAAGATGTATTGAACTTGAGCTACAAAAATTGTTAACGGTTTATTTTGTGTGTTTTTAATTCAGGTGAAGGAACTACTCAAGGACAGATGTTTTAAGAAATGCTCTTGAAAAGGACGGAGGTGTACAGACTTATTTCAGCAACTGAGAAGCAAGCTGGTTTTGGAGAAACCATACGCTGAGGATGTTGTTTGCTTTTGGTTGAAAAGAGAACGTACAACTATAGAGGAAGCCTTTGTGCATCTGGATTTAGGATCGCACTGTAAATAGCAATGTAATTAGATTCACCTCAGTCCTGCCGGTGGGCCTTGGAGCTTCTTGGCTCAGCAGACATGAGTGACCCCAGGCAGTCGCAAGAAGAGAAGCACAAGCTTGGCAGAGCCTCTTCGAAGTTCAAGGATCCTCCCAGAATCATGCAGTCTGATGAGTATTTTGCTCGAAAATTTAAAGCCATTAATGGCAACATGGGCCCCGCCACTTCTTTAAATGCCTCAAATTCCACAGAGAGTGGTGGTCCTGCTAACGGTACCCCAGCTGTGCCCAAGATGGGTGTGAGAGCAAGAGTGTGCGAGTGGCCTCCCAAGAAGGACTGCTCCAAGGAGCTAGCCTGCAAGGCGCTGTGGGAAAGCCGGTCTCAGGCCAGTTACGAAAGCGTCCCGTCCATCACGCACAATGGGCAGAATGACCAGAGCGATGGTCAGCGAGAGGAGCAGCTCGATCTAGACTTTGTGGAGGCGAAGTACACCATTGGAGACATCTTTGTTCACTCTCCTCAAAGAGGACTGCACCCCATAAGACAGAGAAGCAATAGCGATGTCACCATTAGTGACATCGACGCTGAAGACGTCTTAGACCAAAACGCAGTGAACCCCAACACCGGGGCCGCCCTCCACCGAGAGTACGGAAGCACATCTTCCATTGACCGGCAGGGCTTATCTGGTGAGAACTTCTTCGCAATGCTCAGAGGGTACCGTGTAGATAATTACGACCACAAAGCAATGGCCCCTTTTGGGTTCCCTGAGTTTTTCCCCTGCGATCCTGCAATCTCTCCCAGCCTCCACGCGGCAGCGCAGATTTCTAGAGGAGAATTTGTCCGCATCTCAGGATTAGACTACATGGACAGTGCCCTTCTCATGGGCAGAGACAGGGACAAGCCTTTCAAACGGAGGTTGAAGTCGGAATCGGTGGAGACGTCCCTCTTCCGGAAGCTGCGGACTGTTAAAAGCGAACACGAAACTTTCAAGTTCACGTGCGATCCAGAAGATGGCCGTCTGGAGCGGGGCGTCCGCCCTTGGAATTGTCAGCGGTGTTTTGCACATTACGACGTCCAGAGCATTTTGTTCAATATCAACGAAGCCATGGCGACGAGAGCCAACGTGGGGAAGCGGAAAAACATCACCACCGGAGCCTCGGCGGCATCCCAGACGCAGATGCCAGCAGGCCAGACAGGCAACTGTGAGTCCCCTTTGGGGAGCAAGGAGGACCTCAACTCCAAGGAGAACCTGGATGCTGATGAGGGTGATGGGAAAAGCAACGAGCTCGTCCTGAGCTGCCCATACTTCCGGAACGAGACCGGCGGGGAAGGCGACAGGAGGATCGCCCTCTCCCGGGCCAGCTCGTCGTCGTCCAGTTCCGGGGAAGGCTGCTCCTTCGAGTCCTCTCTGAGCTCCCACTGCACCAACGCAGGCGTCTCCGTCCTAGAAGTGCCCAGAGAAAGCCAGCCCGTTCACAGGGAGAAGGTGAAGCGCTACATCATAGAGCACATCGACCTCGGGGCCTACTATTACCGCAAGTTCTTCTACGGGAAAGGTAAGGCAGAGCCTCCGACGTGTGCTACGTCTCGGGCTGCTTGTGCTGTGCTTCCCTGGGCCGGGCACCTTCACCGGGGGGTCAGGGCCATTGTCCCCTGGGCTTTCGTGGACCCTCCGTTGCTGCCAGACTAACCCCTTCTTCAGAAATCCCGGTTTTCTGCCTTTGCTGACGTCTCATCCCCGGTGTGGAATACCCATGTCTCTCTTTCTCTTTGCCAGTGTAAGAGCAGCGCAGATGTCCGGCTTGCTCTCGATTGACCTCTTCTCCTACCTCTTCCCTGGCTAAACTTCATTCCTCTCTTCTCCCTCTTATTAATCTCTCCTGCTGTTTACAGTGGATCATTCTGCCGGGAGTCCCCCCCCCACCCCCAGTCTTTTCTGTACTTTTCTCCTGCATCTTTCCTCACCTTTTCACTTCTCTCTTCACAGCTCCTAGTGCCGTGTTGTGTTAGGTCAGTCTTTGCCGTGAATGTGTGAATTAGCGTGATCGACAAATCGTTTTCCTACCGTTCTATAGATGGCCTTAAACTCCGAGGTCCAGATAGTCCTTTGGCATTGTGGTCTTAGAATTCCTCTAGTCCTATGCCTGGTACTGGCTGCTTTTATTTAGATCTTTCAGGCTTGAGGGATGCCTTCCTCAGAAGTCATGCAGTTGAATCCTCAGTCTTTTTAAATAGTGTCCCTAGTCATTCCAGGGACAGGGAATCTGCTCTGTTGGGGACTCCTGCAGAGAGACGGGTCCCACACGCCTGTCAGCCACACAGCCTCCGTAAAGACACTCAGGGCAGCCCGTTGCCTTCTTGCCGGGTGCAGCTTGCCAGCTTAGCCCCTTCCTTATAGGGCAGCTTACTTTCCAAGGCTGTCTTTTTTCTGTTTTCAGTGTCACTGGCCACCCTCCTCACATTCCCAGGTGTCACCTCTCAGAGCACCTTAGGAGGTAGACGTGGGCCCAGCCAGTCTGGTGAATAAATGGTTCTTTTTTTTTTATTATTTTTTAAAGATTTTATTTCTTCATTTGGCAGAGAGAGCACAAGCTGGGGGAGATGCAGGGGAGAGAGAGAAGCAGACTCTCCACCAAGCAGAGAGCCTGACATGGGCTCCATCCCAGGACCTGGGATCATGACCTGAGCCGAAGGGGGATGCTTAACTGACCGAGCCCCCCAGGCGCCCTGAATAAACCTTTCTGCTATTGGGTGTGGATCCCTGTGAGCTGTGCTTGAATTTAATGCAGTATTGGTTTCTGGCTTCAGAATGTTTGCATGCCACTTTGACTCCATGGTTCTTTTGGGTGATAGCTTGGGTGTAACTCAGACCTCAGGAGGTCACTCCATCCACTTCTGTCCCTGGAGCCCCAGTAAAACTTCTCCCCATGGACATCAGGCTCAAAAGAATTTGCTTGCCAGAGAGATTGCAGTTGTAGTTGTTACACTGCAAGTTTTTTCCTCATTTTCTGCATGAATTCAGATTTAACCCATCACCCATAATCCTAATATTATGAAACCATAGAAATGGGTAGAACATTTATAATGCTGGATGCGCAGGTTAGCTAAATTGGCACTCGCATCACAACTGGTCATATATTTGAGTTATGTTTCCCTTTCCATACCAATGGCATGAGGGGACTGAAACAATTCTGCCGGCGGGTCTTGGTCCCCCCGGTGTGTCCCCATGCTCTCCTCTCAATGTGGCCCCCCCCACACCCCGTGGAGCTCAGAGAAACTTGGACGTGCCTGTGAGTCTGTGCTGGGAAACCACGAGCAGCCCTCGTGATTGTGTTCACGTTGCACGATACTGTTCCGAGATGGTGTCTCGGTGGAGGTTAGTTATGTTTGGAAACAGGCTTCCCGATTAAGATTCCTTTAACTGCCGTGGCTGTCCACACCAACAATAAAATAGTGTCTTAGAATTACTATGCCCTGAAATCCTCTGGCATTGAGTCATTTGGCTAGCTGAGTTTTGCCAGTAGTTTGCGGATCGCCCTGTAAAATACCAGGACATGAAAGTTACATACATGTGTGTGAATGCGTGCGTGTGTGTTCACGCCAAAGCTGCCCGCATCTTGACCCTCTTCTGGTGTCCATGAAGCACGCCAGCACGCATACACGGATGCTCCTGCAGCCAAGGTCACCGCCACTAACGTCCTCAGGGTTTGTTCCTATAGATGGTTTTGGGCGCTGGATTCTGTTAGTTCTCTTGACTGACGTCTGTAGGTTTTTTTCTGGAACTGTCAACCGTCACTTCCTGGTAGTTGTAAAGAGTGCCTGTGAGTGGTATATTTCTTCCACTCTCTCTAATTTGCTGCTAAGCATTTTCCAGGGCATGGGCAGTTCCAACTGTCTGCAAACTTGTTAACTGTGAATCTGAAATTCAAAATAAACTCTAGAGAAGAAGTCGAGGGCGGACACCTTGCGGGGGAGTTGTGTGTGGATGCAGACATAAGGGTTGGGGGCGCCCTGGGTTGGGCTCACTCTGGTTCTGGGCTTTGTTGTTTTTTGTTTTTTTTTGGAAAACATTTTTTATTTATGTATTTGATGGAGTGGGGAGAGAGAAGAAGAGAGAGAGCAGAAGCAGGGGGAGCAGCACGCAGAGGGAGAAGCAGGCTCCCTGCTGAGCAAGGAGCCCTACGTGGGGCTTGGTCCCCGGACCCCGAGATCATGACCTGAGCCGAAGGCAGACGCTTAACCCATGGAGCCCCCCAGGTGCCCCTGGTTCTGGGCTGTGCCGTGGATCTGTGAAGACGCCAAGCAGGTGAATTCTAGGATCCTCTGCCAAGCCTGAGGAATGAGGGCTTGAGGTGGTGATCCCTGAGCTCACTTTGGCCTCAGGGCTCTGTAGTGCCGGGCTTTGGTGCCGTGGCTGCTGGTGGGTCCACGGAGAGGAGACGACCTGAGCCTGTCCCTCTGCTCTCACCCTGCAGCGGGGAACTCTGCCTGCTTCCTCCTATTTTTAGCTCTTCCCGGGTAGGCCTGTGTGTCTCAGAATGAAACTGGCTCCAGCAGCATCCGCCACTGCCACCGCAGCTTGTCCCTCTGCAGAGCCATGAAGGGCTGGAGGCGGGGGCAGCAGCCAGGTCCCCAGCGGTCAGTACCCCCTTACCCCCGCCGCCGCCACCACCACCTCTGCTGTGGTATGGGAACGGAGACAGGCAGCCAGCTCGCACCCGGCCTTCAACCTCTGGACCCTTATCTGCAAACACACCCCCAGTTACAGGAACATCATGGCATGACCTAAAAACAGAAGCCCTTGGGCCGCCTGGCCCAGATTGGGTGTGTTTGTGGGAGCTTTGTTCTCTTCCTTTTTTCTCTCTTCCCTTCACTCATTTTTTTTTCTCTCTGGAAGCAGGCGGTTCAGGGATCTTTTGATATTGACCAGAATGACTTTTCTTTTTCTCCATGCTCCACCATTCTGTGTGAAATTTCGTTTTCAAAAGAAGTAAGTGGCTCCCGATCGCTGGGAGGGCTTGAGCGCTCAGAGCCTGCCTGATGCGGCTGACTCCACACTGGGTGGTTCGCGTGGGATGGCTGTGGATTTCCCCGAGGTGTACTCCCATGACACAGGGTGCTGAGTGGTTGGGGAGAACTCTGCAGAGGGTTGTGTGCAGGGGGGTGGCGAGCTGATGGATGTGTGCAGGGGAGTGGCGAGCAGACAGATGTGTGCAGGGGAGTGGCGAGCTGCAGCCAGCCCTATAGCTTCGTCACTTGTCCTCGCAAATCCATCTGTAGCCTTCCATGAGAGCAGCTTTTTAAGGGAGAGCGGGGTGGGATGGGAGCAAGCATGGGGAATGCCGGAGAAGGTTCCTCACTGTTGCTGGCAATGCCCGTGAAGAAAATGGGATGCTGCCTGCCGTGCACCTGTTTCCCTCGTGGAAATCCCCGTGAAGTCGCCGTTTCCCTCTTCTGTGAGTTTCCTATTTGTGAAACACAAAGAAGAGATTCTGGTTGTGCGAGTCTGTGGGAGACCCTTGAGCTCCCTTCATGGCACAGTGGCCAACTTTGCCTCCTTCTGGACCCCCGGCAGTTAGCGCCGCTGACCAGCCATGGGTTGTCCCCAGGGGGGCCAGAGTGGAGTTGCAGGGCAGCAAGGACACCCCCGGTTCCCTGCGTGCCCATCAGGTCTTCCTCTATTTAGGAAATTGTGTACCTGCCGTTACTCGGGATTTCTGAAACTGTCCTCTGCCTGCCTTCTGGTCGCATGGACCAGAATAACCGTAGACAAGAATAGCTTGAGATGGCAGACTGTGCCCTTTTAGGGTAAAGAAAGGTCAGAGTAGGGAAGAGGATAAGGTGGGTCTCTTGGGTGACGTTGGAGTGGAGCGTGGCTAAATCTCGGAACCACTGGAACATTGTTTTATGTGGTTACAGGAACACGTCCTCTTAACCTGGGGTAAAATCCAAAGATTGGCAACACACATACCTTTCTTTCGGTCTAGAATTTTTACACGGTGTTGAAGTATTATATGATCATTATAGGAAAAGGAAGTAAAGAAGCAAAAGAAATAAAATCACCCCAGTCCCTGAGAGATAATCCCCCTGAACAGTTTCCTCTTTATCCTTGTAGGCTTTTTCTGATGCAAATAAATGCATGTAAATGAGTCCTTCTACTGCTGTGTCTGTGGGACTTGGTTGGAGGATCATTCTTCTGTGTTATTATGTGTAGAACTGTGTCAGCATTTTACAAGCCATTATCAATTATCATTATATGCCTTGGGTGCATGGGGAGATGCCAGGTATCTGCCAATCGTGATCTGGGCAGAAGCAGTAATAACTGTATTCGCTTTACTTCAGAGAAAAACCCATCAGCTTGATAGAGGTACAGTGATAAAGGGACGCATCTTTCTTACTCTCTTGGATGCAGTGTACCTACAAAACGACTCCTGTCAAATACAGTGATGCTCATTTTAACCAACAAATCTTTACTTAAAAAAGTAAATGATTATAAAAGATGTTTTAATTTCATAAAGTTTTGAAAGATGAGGACAGTTGTCCTTCTCCACTGGAATGTGGATTGTGTGTAGAGACTCCCTTCCAAGGGCTAGCGCATGGAGAATAGAAGGTTGCAGGGGAGAAGTCTGGAACGCACCGCCCCAGCTGGGTCATCAAGGTCAGCATCAGGATGGATGGGTCCTGTGGTTCATTTCTATCCCTGACGTGCTGGGAATGGCATTTCTGGGGTCTTCCTCCAAACCCATACCCTCAGTCTGATGAGGGAACTACATTAGACAGATCCCTGCCCACTGCTCCTCAAAACTGCTAAGGTCATCCAGAGCGAGGAAAGTCTGAGAAACTCAGTCTAAGAGAGCCTGTAAGAGCCGTGACAAGGAACTGTAGTGGGGTGTCCTGGATGGCTTCCTAGAAGAGAAAGGACATTGATAAAGCAGAAACCTGAATAAAGGATGGACTTGATCATATCAGTGTCCGTATTGGCTCATTAACGGAATGGACGTACGGAAGAAACGTAAGACGTTCACAATGAAGAAAGTGAGCCAGGGGCCTGAGGGAATTACACTGTCTTTGCAGCTTTTCTGCAAATCAAAACCAGCTTAAAAAGACTGCTTCAAATTTTTTAAAAATATAAGTCATAAATTCTGATGTTAGATTTAACAAGAGCATCCTTAAAATTACAACAAAAAGAGCTTCCAGGCAGTTCTTAAAAGTAGGTTTGTGTTACTTTCTTAAAGTCTGCGGGATTCCTGTGAGCAGCAGAGGCCACTGTGTGTTTCCAATAAAGTGAAATTGACAAAATATCCGTTTCCCACAGCCCTCTCTATACACATCTGGGGAAGGTCAGGAATAATTTTCTCAAACTTACCTAGAAGAGCAGGGGAATTGTTAGGCTTTAGAATTTACACCTTTTTTGGTCTTTATTGAAATGCACAGACTTCCCCTTTGAATTTCCCCTGAAATCTGCATGCTGAGCTCCAGGGGGCTATTTGGGATGCTCTGGGTTCTCTGGGTCCCCAAACTCAGCTGAACTAACCCTGAAGAAAGCTTTATGCTCAACTCGTTTTTTTCCCCTTGGGATTTTCTGTCACGAGTCCAAGCAAAGAAATAGGTATCTTTTAGAAATCCTCTGTAAAGGAGCTGAATTGGTTTGACCGGCAGGTTTTGTAGCGTAGATGAAAAGCTAATCTTGGTTTGACCGATTAGTCTCTCTTCTGTCCGGTGCTTTCGGGGTTTCTGGTTCCATCATTCGCCTGTGATTTCCTTTCTTCTCTGTTTCTTATAAAAGGAATATGCCAGAGAGAACTTCGATTTCTCCTTCCCATCCTAGCTTTATGAGACTTCTGGGGTATGGGCAGATTAGAATTCTTTTGGGAAAGATTGGAACTTTCCAGAGAAGAGTTTTTAGCTGCTTCCAGGTGGGCTGGGCCTCCAGCAAAAGCCATATCCTCCCCACAGTGCAGGGTCCATTTCTTCCCCCAAGATGCCAGCCTTAAGCTTTGAGGGCCCCTTGCTTTGACTGTGCCCACGGGTACCACCTGGGAATGAACTCCTCTATCGGATCTGCAGCACTTCTGAGAGTTCTTTCTAGAGCCTCTTTTCCCTAAGAATCTTCAAGTTCACGTTTTTATTAACTACCCTTGGCCAGCTGTATGTAAGCTCACCTCTTTCTCCAGTGGTCATTTTTGTCATTAGTATTTTAACGAAAGGATAATATTTGTACATACACCAGCTAAATGAACAAGTAGAAAGTAAGGATTGTTCTAGAATGTGTGTAGTAACCGTCCCACCTGTCTTGATACCGAATTACTGTTCGGGGGCTGGAGGTTTACCTTTTTGCCAGAAGGGGAAAGTGCTGCTGCATTCTGATTGTGGTTGGAGGCCTGGGAGGCGAGAAGGGGCAGGACCGCACAACCTAAGGAGAAGAGCCCTTACTGTTTGAAGCCAGCCTCCCGGGGTCGCGTCCCGTCTCAGTTTTAGCAAGTCCTTCAACTCCTGTGTGCCTCAGTTAATCATCTATAAAGTGGGATTATAATAAAAATATCTCCTGGGAAGGGATTCGAACTAGAACGTGTCACAAAGCATGCTTCCTCCTCCCCCACGTGGTTCTTAAATAAATGTGGAAAGTCTTTTCCCTCTAGAAAGAAACCATTGTCCACACCATGGGTACAGACTTTAAAGGGGCCGTACTTTATTTTAATGGTTAAAAGATAAGGAGGGGAAAACTAGAAAGAACCATATGGCAATGGGGGCCCCGGGGCAAGGCGTCTGGTGAAGTCTGCCACCCCATTCCAAACCCATTCACTTAAATTTCACAAATGCGACCGTTGTGGGCTGGCGTGTACCTTTACATATCAAATGGACCCCGTTGCTGCGTGATGCATGGCTGCATTTGCTCTGAATTTCATGCCTGGTGGCTTCTTTTTTCCCCCCCTTCTGGTTATATACAGTCACTGAAGAAAATTAATAGGGAGCTGGACACTGTTAAATTCATATGGGTGAACTGGGGACTGCCTAACAACAGGGCTATTCTGGGACCCACAGTCCTCCCCGAGCGGACATAATCGACTCCGCTCTCCACCTCTCTGCCCGGCCAGCCTGGCCTCTGCGAACAGAGCTCCCATTGAGGTCCAGCCAGCTCCCGGCGGGGAGGAGCTGCCCAGCTGCACGGGACACTCAGCCCTGTGGGTTATCGTAGTATACTTTCCATGTGGCCGGCGGCGGTGGGAGACTGCAGCAGCGGGGAGGTCGCGGCTCCTGCCCGTTGCTGAGTTTTAGGAACTTGGAGGACTGCGTGCCCTTCCGTCCTGGGGACACTTTGGCCTCAGAGTCTTTTTCAGTTATCCAGGAAGAAGAACTCACGTTCTGCTCATTTCCCTGGGAGTAGAGGGATTGATACTGTTAGGTTCTGTGCTTAGCTGGGGAAATTCCTTGAAGTTTGCTTTGGTTCCAGAAAATTGCAAGTTCAGAGGCTTTGCAACATAAGGTCTCAGAGCACCTGGAAACTTAGTGAAACCTACCTACCTTGTATTTGTTCCAAGATTTCTTTCACTCTTTGCTCCACTTAAAATGAAAAAAGTGAACTACCTGCCCCTTTCCCAGCTTTTATGCAGTGAATTGTTTCTTGCTTCTCCTGTGTTCTCCTCCTCCTTCCCACTCCTGTAGCAAAGAGCACTCAAAATCAAAGGAAGCCTTTGACAGCTGCCTTTTTTCTCCAGTTTTTCCCTTTTTCTTCAAGATTTTCCTAAAATGGTGTCTCCCAAGATACAGTCCTTATGTTCAGGACAGATTTGTTGGCTCATCTCTAAGCTGTGTTCATTTCACCCCACACGCATAACTGATATCCGGAATTCAAACTTTCCATGACTCTCACCCTTTGCATGAGCGAGTCCGAGAATAGCCTACCTAGCGTGTGTTTCCTCCCTGTCACCCCTGACTGTGATCTCCAGCAAGTCATCTAGCCCCTCAGCTTCAGGAATATTATTTGGAAGATGGGGATACCTCCTCGAAAGTAGGAGGAGAAAATGAGTTCGTTTATGTCAGGTATATTAAATCTTGTTATTTTCACTGTAATGCCTCAGGTTTTCAAGCTTAGCTAATACTTTGGTTACATTTTGATCAAAGGAGCCTTCATGTAGCAAAAATGCATCCTTTTCTGCATCATGGTAAATTCAGTCATTTAATCCCTGATACATGAGCTGGGAGTTTGAGATTTCTTGAAGTTATCTAATCAGTCTTCATACTGTTATCTGCACAAGCAGACCCCATTGTTCTGTTCACACTTACCTCCCTCCCTCCATCCATCCATCGTCCCTTGTTGACTTTTTCTCTGGAAGTCTCAGAGAGCTCGGAACAGGGGAGCTAATCTAAAATGCAGACACACAGTTGTTTGCAGGGAAAGGTAAGAGAAGATACATCATAGGTGGGCATATAGACAGCAGGCCCCTGCAGCCATGGATGTAACCCAGGTAGGCCGTGAGTCAGCAGTTAAGGGATCAGCTTGCTGTTGAAAGAACGAAGAAATGTTAAACTCCATTTTGTGGGAAAAGAGCAAGAAAGCTTCTGCTGTGCACGGGTAACAGAGTGAAGGGCGGCAGGGCCCAGATGCACGGCCTCTCGTGGCTTTGGAGGACTTGTTAACGGTGCCATGGGCCATGCAGGCCTAATCCCCATGAAATTGTAAGGCTGAGAGCTGTAGGTGCTGCTTTTATGTACCTGACCTCGGGAGGCCCCACAGAGTTGGGATCCTCACCTGGTCAATGCATTAGTGACCGAGCTGATCAGTGCCCCTTCCAAGACACTGCAGTACCTGGAAGCAGCCTTTGGGCCGGGGTCACAGGGGGCCCCCGCCGCGCCCCCCCCCCTTTTTAAGCTCTTCTGAGTTTTTTCCTTTACTGACTAGCCAAAGCACCCTACAGGAGATAAATGCCCCGAATCTCGTTTCCTACACTGCAGTCTCGTTAACCAAATTTTTTTGATCTTGCCCTGTTATATTTGCATAATAGGTGGATTTTCATTCAGCTTTTCCAGTCTTTCCCCAGCTTCCATTCTGCCAAGGAAGGATTTTATTCGACGCACTCTTAAAGCAATTTTATGGAAATCGTGCTTGGGATAAGGATAGGCTCCTGTGGGTGAGGGGGGACTCCCTCCTTGTCCTCTGCGCACAGCTGGGAAGGCTCCCATGGGGCAGATGAGGGCACTGAGCGGTCCTGGAGGGGGGCAGGGCACAGGGTGTCACTTGAGTGGGTTGACTTGGCTTCCTCCTGGAGACTCTGAGGTCTACCCTGTTCTTCCTGGTACATGGAAGCTGTGCTGTGAAGCAGAAGACTGATTTCTTTCAAGACACGTCCAGGTTGCCGGCTCTATTCCCTGGCTAACAGAAAGCATGAAAAGACCCCTTAGAGAACAGCTTGGGGGCCTGGAGCTGGCATGTCCATTGCACGTGGTGATTCTAAGTGGCAGGCATGTCCTCTCTCAGCTTGCATTCAAAGGGTGTGTCTGTGTAAAATGGGGAGGGAAAAATGGAAAATGAGTGTGGGGAGGCAGAAAAGAGATAAAAGGTCCTTTGGCTAATGTGCCTGCCATCTTCGTGAAAAAGGGAATATGCAAATTTTGGATTCCCCAATTCAAAATAAAAAAAACAAAACAAAACAAAAAAAATAGGATAGTTCCTGATAGAAATCATTCAATAAAATCTATGCCACCGCTTGCTTTAAATGACTACCTTGAATGGGATGTAGCCCCTCTAGGTGAGTAGAGATCGGCATTTTGAGATTCTAAGTGTGAATCATCTTCACGCTGACCCTGGAACTTTGTAGGACTGTCGGGCTCCAAGTCAAAACACGCCTTGGTGCTGTTTGTTTTATGTTCATTCCTTTTTTATCTGTGGGGTAGGGCTTTGTTGGTAACATTCATGTCTTCAGTTATAAGGCCTCTCTGAGGTTAAGGATGATAAGTGTGATGCACATATGGGGGTCGGGGGGGCAGGGAACTGGCCCTGAGGTTAAGAAGGGTTATGTAATTCACCCAGGGTTCAACAGCTGCTAAGTTAGCCCAGCCCAGGTTCAGAGACCAGCAATCAGGCTTACTAGAAGTGTAGGTCTTTAAGAGAACATGAGTTTGGGACTCCTACTTCAGCCTGACAAATTGGAGACACATGTTATCGCTCCCTCTTCCAAAACACCACTAAAAGTGATAGCGAAGGAATAACAAAGGGCATAAAGCCACAAAGGAGAAAAGAGAACTAGAGAGAAGCAGCGCAAGGCAAGATATGCCAAAGCCGATGGAAAAGCCAGACCAGTTTTGCAGATGGGAAATGGCACCTCTCCAGTCCCGGGTGTGTGCGTGCGCGTGTGTGTGTGTGTGTGTGTGTGTGTGTGTGTGTTGGCAGGGACAGGCCATCAGGAAGCCATTCCACACCCTGCAGAACCAGGTACCTCGGAAGAAGAGCTGAGAGTGGGGGCGAGTGCGGGGGACCAGTTCAATATGTTTAAAAAGCTGGGTTTTCTGTTCTCTCCCTTGTAGTCCATTTACTACTCACCCCTACCCAGGAGGGAAACTGAAGATTCATTCTGGAGAAATTGAACGTCTGCACGGCTAAGGGCAGGACTGGGGCACTTCACTGGAGAGTAGGGATTAAGTGAAAGTCAACCCAGTGAGAAGTCCACCCCGCGCCCATCTCTGGGCTCAATGCCTCCCGGCAGGAGAATGAGAATGGGAGACCCTTCCCCAGAGCCGTGGACAGGTTCAAGAGCCAGAGACACCTCTCGTGATAGCTGGGGCTCCCCGACACGACAGTCGCCACCTGATTAGTGTAATACGAAATGGATGGTAAAGCAAGATCGGTCCCTGTAGGTGAACAGAGGCATTTCATAATGATAAAAGGGTCAGTTCTGAGCACCAAAATCAGAGCTTCAGAATATGTAGGGAGGAAAACACACACACACACACACACACACACACACACACACAAAACCTGGTCAAACTAAAAGGAAAATAATCCAATCTCCGATCCGAATTATCCGTATGCTAGAAACATACAAATAGAAATAGAATATTTTTGAAAAATACTATTTCTATTAACCTAAAATATCAAGGACCTTGGACTAAATTCAAAGAAAGCCATGAATGAATGACAGAGAACTACAAAACATCACCAAAACCGAGTACAGCCCTTCGTAAGTGGAGGGGACACATTGTGGTTGTGGGTTAGAGTACTCTTTGTAAAAGAATTCGAGATGTTTTGTGGGAACAGAGTTAAGAGTGCGGAAAGGTGCAGCAGAGTGAGAAGGAGAACGGTTTTGAAGAACTATGTCCTATGAACATGTTAAAATAGGGTAGACGGGCTTTGTGCCATTTGCTTGACTGCGTACGTGGTGCTTTTCTTCGGGATTGTTGGTTCTGGAGTGGATATTAGTGGGGTTTCTGTGGTACCTCATGCTTAGTCCTGCCACAGAACTTGGAATGCACAACTCTCGTCTGTTTCTGATAGCGTTAGCCGCACAGGACTGAAACTTTGTGAGGCAGGCACTGTGTCCTGCCCGACGTGGTATCCCTCTTATGTATCAGTGTCCGGCACATGGCTGAGACCTAGCCCATGCTGGACATTTGAGTGAATGAATTCAGATGCATGCAGTGTGTGTGGTGGGCTGAGTGTGGGCCCCCAGAGATATCCAGGCTCCAATCCCTGGAAGCTATGTATATTTCCTTATCAGGCAAATGCAGCCTTCCAGATGTGATAAAGTGGAGGATCTTGGGATGAGCAGACCATGCTGGGTTCTCTGGGTGCAACCTGAATGCCATCCCAAGTGTCCATGTAGGACGTAGACAGGGGGAGTTCTGCCAGGGAATGCCTTGTGGGCGCTGAAGCAGGATCTAGGTCTGGGTCTGAAGAGAGGAGAAGGGGCCCCATGAGCCAAGGAAGTCAAGGAATATAGCCCTCGAAGCTGGAAGAGGCAAGGGAATGGATTGCTCCCTAGGGCTTCCTGAGGAAATGCAGTCCAGACGCCATCTTGATTGTGGCCCATTGGCACAGACTATGGACTTCTGACCTCCAGAGCTGTGAGACTGTAAATGAGTGTTGTTCCGAATCCCCAAACTTGCGGCAGTTTGTTACAGCAGCACTAGGACTGTTCTAATAGGTGTTTCAGTGCTCAGTTTTGTAAATATTTCAAGAAACCATATCACCCCTCTCATGGGGGCAGCACCTGCTACATTTCTGGTCCCAGGACATTGCACACTGCCTTCTCCACTTGCCAGCGTGCAAGGAGCTGCCTCCTTGTTTTTATTTTGGTGCTTTCGGTTGAGATTCAGGAAAACTATTCCTTTTGGACAGTACCCGGGGAGCCTACTTGAGTTCCTTAATTCAAGTACAATTTGTTAAGCCCTTATAATTTATTAGGTCCTATCGAATCAGGCCCTGAGGATATAAAAGTTGAAGGGCTCCACCTCATCTGGAGGTGAGGCGGATAGTGTCAGTGGAAGCAACGCTTGTGTGGAGTCTAGAGGGATGCATTAGAACATCAAGCTCAGAAGAGCGAGGGACATGCCAGGCCATGGGGGCCAATGTGTGAGTTAGGGGAGTTTTGGGAGAGGAGTCTGTAGAGAGTTTGGGGTGATGTCCCTGAGGAACTTCCAGGAGAAGATGGGTGGATGGAAGGACAGACAGATAAATGTTCAGACAGATTGGAAGACAAGACTCAGAACGGACAGCCATGGGCTGATGGTGGAGCCTTGGGACACATCCAGGTTATGAGGGGAGGCCAGAGGGGCAGCCCCAAAGCAGACCCCAAAGGAGAGCCCTGAGGCGGTTCACTGGGAAAAGACACTCCCGGAAGCCAGCAGTGCCCCACGTGGCAGGCCTGCCAAGCCAGAGCCAGAGTGTGGGGTGGAGGTCGGGTGAGGAAACGGGGGAGAGAACCAGCCGTCGAGGGGCAAGTATTCTCCTCACTGAGGGACAGCGGGGGTGGAGGGATGGTCCATGGGGCTGGGGGCAGCGCTCATGACTCCTGTCTTGCCAGAGACCCATCTACTTGCCAGGCCCACTGGGTCTACCTCTCGTTGACCTTTTCTTCCCCAGTTTTTAAAAATGAAGGTACACTTCACCTACAGTGAAATTCCCCCCTTTTTAAGTGTCAAGTTCTAGAGTTCTGACAGATGAACACGGTGTGTAACCACTAGCACCGTCAAGATGCGGGGTAGCTCCCTCAGCCCAGAAAATTCCCGTGTGTTCCCCTGTGACCAGCCCCAGCTGCTGATGCGGGGAGAGCACACACTGTAGGACTTTCAGTCGTCACGTGTTCAAGTTAGCGATTCGATGCCCTGAATCTGGACTCTTGGTTTCACCACAAGAAAGCGTTCTGTTGACTTGGTCACTGTTTTCCTCCCTAAAATAATTTGAGGCTCGTTGCAGTCATGTCAGTAGGATTCGTCAGACGCCTACCAGAGAATTGATTTAGCGTTATTGCAGGTCACTTGTCGAAATGGGGTCTGAGGAGGAAGCTTTGGCCTGAGGAACACCGGTTGTGCTTTTGTGCACTTGCTGAATGTTTTTCTTAACGCATCTGCCTTAGGAGAAAAGAGATAAAGGGAAAGTTCTTGTCAGGACAGACTGTGACTAAGGAAATTCTAAACTGATTTAAGTTTTTAGATGTATTTTCCACAGGATCTAGTATAATGCCGTGGGTCTAATAGTCACTAACACTAACTTTAATAAAATGATAATCTGCCTAGTAGTCTGAAATAGACAACTAACTTTCAGTCTCTGTTTTCATTGAATATTTTAAAACTTTGATTAAAATCCAAATAACTGTTTCTGGACCAGCTCTCCTCAATCAGCTACATTTTTTACGATGTGTGCTTGGTTTCACTGGAGTCGTTCTTGTCTGTAACAGTTAACCTGGCTGTTAACTAGCATGTAATTTACCCAGGGGAAGAGTTACCTATCCAAAACCAAGGCTTGTTTCCTACCCTGTAAGCTCAGGACTATAGTAAGTCAGTCACTCACCCATCAGCCCCTAAAATAGTGCACCTGCTACTTGTAGCCTCAACTTTAAAGAGAAGTAATGACAGTATTAATCTCGTTTGGTCACAAGAGGTAAAGAAGTAAATGATTGGAAAGTAAAGAAGAAAAGGAGTAAATGGCTTTTTGAGATCTAGCGAATAGTTACCATTGGCTTTGGGTAATGTTTGTCCTGGCTGATGGCAGATCCTGTTTTCACCCTGATTTCTTCTTTCTAAATAACATTTCTTATTCCTTCCAGAATAATGTGGCCAGAATTAATATGGCGGAATATATTAGCATAACCAAAGCACTTCAGGATGCCCGCAGTTTTCTTCAAACTTATAAATATCTGATTCATTTTATTTCTTTTTAACTAAAAATGAAGAGTTGGGAAAGATGGACCCAGACCTTTTAAGGTGACAGTCAAAGGGGATGAGTCTCGTTCTGCATAGAGGGTGAAAAAAGGTCATTTTTATGAGTATATACCTTCGGGACCTGACCTGGTAGCAGTTCATTAAGAAATAAACGAATGTCCCTTGGGAGGTTGTATTTCCCACCTGCTCCATGTGGATCGTTGATACGAAGGGGCTGCTAAAAATAGGTAAGCTGTGTGAATAAGCACTGGGGTCATTGACCCCCCTATTTCATGTGCGTTCACGGCACATCTGAGTGTTGAGTTTGGGTCCTTTCAGAAGATGACACTTAAAAAGTTTGGTTGGAGGAAAGCGTTTTGACTTCTTTCAGCAGACGGAGGAGCTTTTGGTCCCACAGTCCAGAAGTGATTGCTCCCAAAGCAGTGAGCTTCCTGTCGTTGGCAGAGTTCAGGCTCGCATATTAGCTTCATGAACGGGAATTTGTCCTGGATTGTTACCCCGCTGCAAAACGGTGCCTGACACGTGTTGTTGAATGTGTAATGAGACTCCTGACCGTCCCTCAGAGCCGTGTGCTCGGGGATTCCTGTGCTAGATGGACAAGAGGGCCCCCAAAACCTGTTTCTGCAGTGAGACTGCATGGGTTGGAGCCCTGAAGGGCCAGTGATTTAATATGAAATTCATTATTAGCTGAGAACAGAATAAACCAAGTTACAGAATCAGTAGATACAGTTTGACCTCAGCAACTAATGACCTTTTCTGTCTGTTGTAAAATTCTGTGTTAGACGGCTAGGTACATTAGTGACATCGTGATGAAGGAGTGAGCTTTACCTGGCTAGTCCGAGTGCCCACATTTGGTCAGAGAAGGTGACCTTCCCAGCTGGAGGGGAGCCATTTGGTAACGGTCTTCAAGGAACTAGGTTTTTCTCTTGACAGTTTTTGGGAATGGCAGCACACTCTTTCTAGGGATGCTCTTTAGTGATGGGGGGGGCGGGGCGGCAGGGGCAGGTAGGGACGGTGGTGGGGGGCAGCGTTGGAAGAGCTCTTACGAGATGTGTAAGTACATCCGATTTGGAAACAAAACACTTTGTTTGACCAAACACAGTTAGGGAATTGTGTACCCAGACCCACGTGGTATTTTTTTCAGAGATGGGACACAGACGCCAAAAGACACCCATCCGGTCCTTTGTTCCTTTCTTTTGATGCCACCACTGTCTCCTGTTACAGAGCACCAGAACTACTTTGGCATAGATGAAAACCTCGGCCCAGTGGCTGTCAGCATCCGGAGGGAGAAGGTAGAAGACGCCAAGGAGAAAGAGGGGTCCCAGTTCAACTACCGGGTGGCCTTCAGGACAAGTGAGGTAATGGCCGCCTTGTGTCCTTGCTGTCCTGGGCTGAAGCTTCTGATGTTACCACACTAGATTTTTCAGAGAAGGTATAATATAAATGACTACAGCATTTAAGATCATTAAAAGAACCTACAGTATTTTATTCCCAATAAAAATTTGAAACCCTGTCACAGATATTAAGGGGCAATGATTTTACTTCCCCCTTACATGACAGAAAGGATACAATGGTAAGACCGGAAGGTTTGGGGGCTCAGAGAGGACATGTATGAACTGGCCCGTTCACGCCAGAGCTGACCAACAGCTTTGAGATCTAAAGCAGGAAATCAGCTGGTCCGTGGTGGAGGGGAGCGTGGCCGGCTGTCTGTGCACGCCGCATTATTTCGAGGTCCCAGCTTTGTGCCTCTCTTGCCTTGGTTGGAGTAAAAACTGGGAGTGTTGTACAAACGGAACAATATAGGTAGAGACGCCGATTACAAAGAAGGTCCGCGTTTCGGGGTTTATTCTCTTGACCTGTTGAAATGACGGGCGGGGCGTATTTGGCAAGCATCCCAGCTGGCATATGTTGGTTGGCTCCTTCCAGATGAGCGAGAGGAAAGGGAGCTCTTCGCTCGCCCCTTGTGTGTGCGTGAGCCTGTGTCCCGCGACGTGGCTGGCCAGGTGCTCCCGTGATGGGGCTCTGTGCTGGATACGTGGGAGAGAGAGCCCCTGACTTGTAGCAACGCCTGTAAGTTACAAGCCTGGGCTGTCCAATTTAGTGCCGCTAGCCACATGTGACTATTTGAAGTAATTAAATGAAATTCAAAATACAGTTCCTCAGGCCTGCTGGTCACGTGTCAAGTGCCCAGTAACCACACAGAGCCTGTGGCTCCTGTGTCAGCCAGTGCGGCTGCTGAGAGAATGTTCTCCTCATTGCACAGGACTCTGCGGGGCGGTGGTGTTCTCGAACGTGGTGCACACGGCACACGTCGTTGCCACAGCCCTTACCCCCACTCTCTTGTCCGTTAACAGTTCTCTTCCCAGAGTTGGAGTGGGGGGTCAGAGCTGGGTCCCCCGATTTGCAGTGCTGCGGTTTCCTCTCCGGAGCGAGTGTCAGAATGGCGCTCGTGTGCCTTCATCACGCGTTTGAGGACGTATCACGCTCACGAGGCAAAATTCGGTAGTAAATGATCTTCTGAGGCCTGAATCCCTGTGGGTGTTACTGGATATCCCCATCCAGCTGCAGGACCTATCAGCAGTGGAAAGTGAAGTAGGAGAAGAGAAAGGAAAGGACAGAAGTTGGTATAGAACACAGGGCAACAGGAAAAGAGAAGGGAGCGGTGGGAGGAAGATGCAGGGAGGGGCCAGCCCGCAGATCTCCTGCCTCTCCTCAGCGTCACGCTTTGGTTGGCTCTGGGACCATCACGCCCCAACCAGCCTCCCTCTTTCTCCAGGCACACTCCCTGACTATCTCAACCCCTCCCAGCTTATCCCTGAGCCCCGGGGCCCTTTTGTTGTTTAAGTGTTGATTTTGCTTCTACCCATGGAGAGCTGCAGTCACTTTTGCCCACTCAGAAAAGAGACTGACCTTTCCCGCCTCTTGGAAGACCACTAAAAAATCTAGCCTTCAGGAAGTAACCAGGAGTAAACAAGATCTCTTCTGTGATGTTCTGGAATCTGCTGTTTTTCCCCCCTCACCCCTCACAGCTAACAACCCTGCGAGGAGCAATTCTAGAAGATGCCATACCTTCTACCGCCAGGCATGGGACCGCGCGGGGACTACCTCTCAAGGAGGTTCTGGAGTACGTCATCCCGGAGCTGAGCATCCAGTGCCTGAGACAGGCTTCGAATTCACCCAAGGTCTCGGAGCAGCTGCTCAAGCTGGATGAACAAGGGGTGTGTACAATGCGGGCGTCCCCGTTTGGGTCCGAGTATGTGTCTGTGTTTCAAGCCGTTTCGGACTTTTCCCATCCATCTTTCTTTGGGGATCGTTTATTTTTAATGCGCTTTTTTTTTTTCTCTGACTGCTCCTAGGAAACATGATGGCTGTCTAGTGCAGTACCGCTCCTGCCGAGTTGTGACCTGTGTTGTTTTTACCAAGGTTTTGGTGAAAGAGCCCATCTGATTCATGATTATTAGAGATCAGTGGTATTTTTTTCCAGGGTTTAAAAAACTCACATTGGTCCTTTCCTGAACTAACATTTGTCCTTGCCTCACTGTATATGAGACACTGATGCTAACAGGTGGGAAATGGACAGCGTGCTTTGGGGAGACTGAGGCTAAGAAGTCGTCCCCCGCCCCAGAGGAACAGTAAGACCAAGAGCACAAAGATCTCTGCAGGGCAGAGTGTAGTAGTGGATCTTGAGGAGGTTTAAGTGCAGTGAGTCCTTTGGGAAAAGAAGAAATAACGTCTGACGGCACGGCTCCTGAAGAAGGTAGCCTTGTACCTGGGACTTGGGTCGAATTCCGGGAGGGGGATGGGAGCAGTTGGCTGCTCTGGGAACTATGATGAGTTCGTTTATAAAACAAGGCACATCTAGAGAAGTTGTAGTTGGGGGGGGGGGGGAAAGTATGTTGAAGCTATAGCCTATAATATAAAACCTTAAAAGCTAGGCTGAGTTTGCACATGATTCAGGAGGCAAGTAGAAGCCATTGAAGCTTTTTGGTAGGACAAGACACAATCAGCTGTATTCTAGAAAGATTATCCTGTCGGAAGGGAATGAGACAGGCTAATGAGGTTAAAGGCTGATGATAGCCTGGAGTTCAGTTATGGACTGTTGACATCATCTGGGAGAGAAGTAATGTTGGACAGGATAGGGACAGTGGCCCAGAAGGTGGAAAGAGGTCTTTTAAGTGTCAGATATGAGATAACTTGTAGCTGGAACCTAAGAGGTAGGCACCCCAGTGTATGCAACTTACTTCAAATGAGCAAACTTCCTGTTAAATGCCTGCTTTTAAAAAACCCAAAAAGACAATATTCATGTATCTTTCCAGAATTTTCTAAGGAAAATTCCTTTGCCTGTTTTAGGGAGATTAGGAGGTATTTCTTGGTTGACCTAGTAACACCAATGTGGTAGATTGATGGTTTTTGATACTCAGATGGCAGAGTTCTCAAAGTGATGAAATATTAATTTGTCTAAGACATTAACACTGCATGATTAGCCAAAGGAAGAGGGCACCCTAACACTCAGAGTGACTAGTCCTGCGATCTGTCTGTCTCAAGAAGGAAGGCTGGCATACTAACCAAACCAGAGCTCTCCCTTAGAGCAGCTGACCTGTAAGACTATGTGATACCCAGGACGGCTGGACCATGGTCGTGACTGGTAAGGTAAATGTGCGAGACGTCCGTGAAGTGGGTGAGGAGAAACCCGCTATCAGGGAGGGCAGGAAGGACATGTCGGTGTTGGTCCAGTTACTCTAGAAGCAAACAGTCTTGATGAAAAGAACCACACTTATTTTCATATGTTATGGTCGTGCTTATTTTTATATTTCTAGTCACGGGAGAATGTGGTAGTTCTGTGTCCCTTTATGTTGCTAGAATATATCGTTCCCCTTTAAAATCTATGGCTGGACTTGCTGTTCAGCGTGGTGGCTAAGGTAGCTGGTCCCCTCAGGCTGCTGTGGAAAATCCCACAAACGGCCCCTGGTCCACAGGCCTGCACCCGAACACCCTCAGGGCCCCAGAGACATCCCAGCAGCAACCACTGACTGTCTCCTCCTGAAACAAAGCAAGGATTTGGGATGTCCAGTGAGCACAGAAGCTATGCCAGGCAATTTTTTTTTTTAAATGAAGAGTTTAAATGCTTTTAAATGAGCACCTTTTTTTACGGTTTGATGTCAAAGTTAATGCTTTGAAAATCGGGTTCTGCTTTTCAGCGAACCAGCGCATCGTTTAGCTCTAGTTGAATTTCGTGTGGTTTTTCTTTGGCAGGTGTGTTTGTTCGATTCTGGTCTGCTTTCCTGGTGGTGTGCCCTGTGGCCTTGTCACTTCCCCATACCTCCTGATGGTGTCCGACTCCCATATTACATGAGGAAGAGATACCATTTATCTGCATTCTGAAGAGAGATGGGATGGCTTTTTTTTTCCTTTTTAAGCATGCTCATTTTTAAAGGATCCTTAAAAGTTGCCACTAAGCTTTAAGAGTGTTTAAGACTGTGTTCCAGATAGTGTTCTTTTGATTCAGCTTTTACTAGCAAATCTGCACAGGAATGGGCTGGGCCAGTTTTCAGGTACTGTTCTTAGTGGGTTTTAATCTTAGAAAAACAAATGCTGCAAGGATATATTTTCATGAGCTGCTTCCATGGGGTCTGTAGCTGCCCGGGTCCAACCCGGTCACTGAGTACATCTGCTGACCGGGATGTAGGTTCGTAGCAAGGGCTTCATTAGATACTCAGATCACGCGTCCCATTCTTGAGGTTCATTCTCTAAGTCCACACATCCCATCCTTTAAGTTTTGAGCAGAGAGACTCCCCTCCATGGAGAATGACAAAGGAAGTAATTATTAAGTGAGACTCTGAAACTTTTGTTACTTTATCTACAAAAATTCATCTCTCAACCTCTCAAAAATCCCCTTTTTCCTGTTTTAAAACACTCTCCTAATTTATATCATAGATGACTTTATACCATTATTTAGGTTGACATTTTAAAAAATCAGATAAATTGTGGCCACTCGCTCTGAGAATATCATGGCGTCTTTGGCAGAATGATTAATTTGTTCTCAGGCCGGCTTTCTTCTTGTCCCCCTCACCCTGGGTAAATACGTCTGCTTGCATACCAGGCTTGCTTTGGGCGAAGTCACGCAGGTCTGAAGAGATGATCTAAATAAATAAGACTTTGTGCTTGCCGGGAACAGACGGAGTCCAGAGAAAGCACTAGAAGGAAGGCCTCTCTGCACACTCCAGTTTATTTGCAAGGCATTTCTGAGGCTTTGTTATTTTTGTCACCCTCACTTAAATTTAAATCCTTCTTGATAAGCACAAGGCTTCTGCCCTTGGGAATGGATCAGTCAGTTGTCATCCTATCCCAGGAAGCCAAAGAGACCTGGTGTGCTGGGTTTTCTGTCTGTGCGGTCTGTCTGTATGTCCAGCTCTCCGCACTGTTGCAATTTGCAATTTCAACAAGTGGGTATTTCTGGTTTCTGACAGTACTGATGCCCAAGAACCCGGCCAGCTTCCCCAGGACTGTGGGACTGGCTGTGGTTCAGAGCAGTTAAACCAAGGTCAGGGGGAAGGGTAAGAGATCAGGGGGCGGCCCAAGTTCTGGAGGGCTTGGAGACAAACCCTATTCTGAGAGAATTGGAAGTTTTAGTACTTGGGAGCTGGGGTCTCCCCTTTGTTTTGTGCCCCAGTTAACTGCGGGGTGTGCTGCTAGCTTTGTGATACAGTGCAGGAGGAGTGATGGTTGATATTAGGTTCTAGTTGTTTTCATGAGGTCTGTAAGAGAATCAAGTCAGAGAATTCTCTTCCCAGTGTTTCATTCTGTTAGTTTTAGCGGAATGGCAGCCATCGTAGCAAGCAAACCCCAGTTGCTAGTACTGAGACCCTAGAGATCGTTCCGTTTTGTGGCCTCCTCCCAGTAAATGTGTGTGATACTTATGACATGCTGTGCACCTGCCACAGGACATTGTCACTGCAGCAGCGCTCTGATGGCTGTCATGAACACGTGGGGGCTTTGAAATCTGTTGGAGCCACATCCCCTAATTTTCATGGGCCTGGGGGCTTTTTGGAGGGAACACAGATCCTGTCCGCACTCAGGGTCTAGACTCTGGCTGCTTTGTCCGATGGCTGGGAAGAAAGATGTGGAGTGGACAGCACCACAGCCAGCGAAGTAGGCCTGGGGGAGCCCAGTTCTCTGGGTGTTTGGCCTTTGCCTGAATAGGAGTCCACTAGGAATATCAAGTCCAGAAAACTCAGGAGTCACAGACAGAAATTGTGCCCATCTGGTGAGCGCTCTGCTTAATGGGCAGGACGCCATAGTGGCCCAAACCATGCAGCCCCATACAGTTTTGCTCCAGGCTTCTTCCCATAGGCGTGGATGTGGGAAGAGAAAGGGTTCTCCCGCTGGAGACGCCAGGGCAGACCAGGGCAGGCTGCAGGAGCGGCCAGGGGACATTAGCGCAGACTCGGTGGCCAGATGGCGTTGACGCGTGGGGCGCTGACAGGAGCCCTGGCGTGAGCAGCAGGTGGAGGAGGAGAGGACAGGCGGACTGGATGGAGCTCCAAGGATGTGGATGACAGCATGGCAGTCTGTGAGTGCAGACAAGGTGGTGGGTGCCAGGCTGCACGAGCATGCGGGCCCGTGGGATGCTGAGCTTACATGCACTACCGCCAACCCGTCCACTGCCTCTCTGGAGGGCCCTCATTTCGGTTCGGGCTGAATAGCGGGAGACAGTTGAAATCCTCTTCTAATGGCCGAGGAGTCACCGAGCTAACCTGATATCTGGGATAGGAAGGCCTCATTAGAGGATCAGTATGGATCCCAACAGTCACTGAGATCACCCATATCTGTGGGCATAATTGCTAGTCCTCTGTTTCCCGAGTGGCTTTAACATCCTGAAATGTCTTCTGAGTCACTCCGGAACAACGAGTGTTTATAATGAAGTAATACTGGGCACTTTTATTACACTCCATATTTTTTCTAGATGATGGTCTCATTGCAGCAAATTGGGTTTCTCATTTATTTGGAGAGTCGAGTTCATCAGAAACGTTTTTTCCCTCAATCTCTGGAAGAATGGAAGAGTTTCTCTACTTAACCCTCCCAAAGAACTAGTTCAATAGAATTCATCATACTAGCTATCAGGTAGTTCGCAACACAGCTGTCCCCACACTTGGGGCGCGAATCATTGTATTCAGCGTGCAGCTGAAGGTCGTAGGGTCTGACAGGAGCCCAGGCCGTGCGCTGTCCGCCATGCTGTGGGGTCCATCACCATAAGAGCTCGTTCAGTCAGGTTGCGAACGGAGGATGCTTCCCCATATCCTCCCCCTAACCGCCAGTAACACTCGGTCCATGTTGATGACATTCAGAATGCAGGGGTGGCTAGCTTACTGTTCGACTGTAAATGTATCCTAACGTTTACCAAGATGCTTCCTACAGTGGGCCTGGATGGCCCGGGCAGGTGGCTTCCTCCCTTTCTCGGATCATATGTTGTCATTAGGTAACACAGATAAGATAGCTCCTACCTCTCTGCCACTCAAGGGACATGAATACCGTTCTGCTTTATTTTACTGGTAGTCAGCTATGAATTCTGATTAAAGGCTCGATTTTATGGCTTGATAATGAAAGCGAACAGTGTTATGGATTGATGCCTTTAGGAAATCGGTGATGTCTGATAATCTGTCGGTTTGGGGAGGCTCAGATTGCTGGTAGTGAGATTTAGTGCCCGGATTTCAGGAGGGAGAAGTAGTTTCTCTTTGGAAACAGGAGGAAAGCTGTACAGCTGGATCCAGTGTCTCCCTGGCCTTGGGAGAAAGCAGCCCCATGGCTTCTAGTGCGATAAGAGATTGATTGTGAGTTAGAATTATGGCAGGAACTCTTCAGCGGCTCTTAAAATTCTTTATGGTCTGTTGTGTATTTAGCAGATGGTTTCTTTGCAGGACTGTCAGAAATACAGAAACGACTGTAATTTTATAGCCAAAGTTACTTTCATGGACACGAAACATCGTTCTGTGTTGTACATAGATCCCTGTCCCCCCGGGGGTTCCTCCCCTACCAGACCTTCGTTCGATTTGTTTGTTCATTACCGTCTTTCATATTTTCGTGAATGTCGAAGAACAACAACAACAAAAGCATCAGGAACCAGAGAGGGAAAAACTTAAAAGTTTATGGCTTTGTTTTTCCTTCTGACTTGGAAGAGGACTGTCTGTACTGCGCAGAAGGTGTAAGATTACGAACGTCCACAGTTGTATTTTTAAGTAGATAGCCAAGGCTGTCTGTCTGTCCTGGAAACCTGATGGATCCTATGCGGCATGGCTATCCATTCTGTTTCTTATGGTTTCTGCCATGTCCCCCACCGTATATGGGGGTTTCTGGGTTTGTTAGGTATCTGCAGCGTTTTGCACAATGACAGTCACTTCCTCTTTTGCTCATTTGCTTATGGGAATTGTCCAGGCGTGTGTACTGTTTTAATTTTACTGGAAGCTAGCTTGTCTGATACTCTTTGCCAAGTAATTCTATTTCTCCCCCATTTCAGCTGAGCTTTCAGCACAAGATCGGGATCCTTTATTGCAAAGCAGGCCAGAGCACAGAGGAGGAGATGTATAACAACGAGACGGCGGGACTAGCTTTTGAAGAATTCCTTGATCTTCTGGGCCAGCGAGTCCGGCTGAAAGGATTTACCAAATACCGAGCTCAGCTGGACAATAAAAGTAAGCTTCCTATTTGTGCATGCACACAAGTTTAATTCTCCAAAGGTAGGCATGCCACATAAATCTGAGCGAGTGAGGCCCCCCCCACCCCGTTCTTGACCCCAGCAGCCACCTCACCAGGCTCACTTGGGATAGAGTTGAAATTTCCTCAGGTGAGCAAAGGCAGCACATTTCTCAAGAGGTATGTGTTTCGCAGAAGCTCAAAAGGTCAGTTCCTTTTCTCTAACACCAGCAGAGAGATTCCCCAGTGTTTTGTGAAGAATCTTTTAATATCCCCTTCTTCCTCTTGGCCTCACCTCTGCTCTCACACCCGTGTTCCGATGTACCAAGGACGAGACCACAATCATTTCTAAAAGACAGAACATTAGCACCTTCGCTCACACCATGGTATCCGCCTCGTCCTGTTCATTTCTGGTTTCACAGTGTTAACTGGGGAGTGGAGACAGTGGCTTGCTGTTTGCCCGTGACCTTACTCAGGCCCCCTTGAGTGGGGCACACGCTTGCTCTAAAGTCCGGATTTAAAACACAGGCTCAGTGCCCCCCGCCCCCGTGATGTGCGGATTTCCGTCATATCTTTATTTGAAGAATCCTATTCCTTCTGGTCCTCGTTATGTCTAAATATTTTATCTCTGTCTTTATGCTGTTAGATCTCTTAGCTATCAGTATCTGAAACATTCCGGGCAGAGTAACTTTGTGTATTTTGGGAAATACTCTTTATTATCAAGCAGTCATCTGTGCCCTCTTCTAATCAAAGGGGAGTGAATAGATCCTACAGTTGGAGGAAGTGGGAAGGCAGATGGCCCACTTCCAGCGGGGGTGTGAAGTGTGAACTTCTTCCCCATGGGAGCCTCCTGTGGGGCCATCTGAGGTCCCGTGGCTCCATGTCCCTGGCGTCCTTCAACTTGGGACCCTCATCCACACTTGCCTACATCAGGGTGGGGCCTGGTCTTTCTGTGCCTGTCAATCAGCTCTGGGTTTTGTTTTTTTTTTTATCTCTTTGTGAAGGTTACATTTCGAACACAGCTCATCAGATCTGGAGACAGTGTTGCCAGATAGGTGGGCCCCTGCATGTCCTACACACACGCCAGGGTTGGAATCTTGACTCTTATATTGGGTGTATATTCCTCTTGCCTTGGATCTGTAAAGACTAGGGAATAACTTGTGACACCCACTCTGGGTATCCACATAGGAGACCTTTTCTGATGTTTCTTCCTTTTTCTTTGCAAACTCCCTTGGGGGTGTGGGCATACTGCCCTTGGGGACAGCCTTCCCGAACACCACTGCTGGCATGGAGTCATTATTATGCCTGCCTGTCATCTGTCTTCGGTGGGGTGGATTGAGGAAATGTAAGAACTTCCGATCTGAACGTTCCGTAACACTGCAACACAGATAATATAAATACTGTCCTATGTGGGAGCATTGCCGTCAGCTTTGAATTTTTATGACCCAGGAGATACATGTCTCTGATCCATTACAAATGCAATACTAAGCCCCTTCACTCAAGGAAATGATAACCTGAGAACGAGATTTCGACACCTTGATTTTCATCATCAACAAATCTGAGTTATTTTTATGAGCAAGGCAAGGTGTTCTACGAGATGTCTGAGACGTCACTGTCATAGATAGGAAGGTTCTGAGAATTCTGTTTCATGAAATGCTCAAATAAAATTATGTCTTTGCTAGAACACACACACACACACACGCAAAATCGTCCCTCTTAAATTCAGGAGAGTGGTATGGTAGTCTTTACTCTGTCCTCCCACTGGACCTGGGTCGAATCTGAGCCCCAGGGAAAATGTACAGTGTCTGGGATGTCCCTTCTGGCTTGAAAATGGGTTCTTTCTGTTTTAAGTACAGAGTGAAATGAAGCCAGAACAGAGGGGACAGGAACCACTAAGACCACTGGATGGCTCACCAGAGAGGACTTACAGACCCCAGGCCAAACACAGCCCCTCTTGGGTCTGCGTGCAGAGGTGACAACTGGGGACTTCCATGATGGCCCGCGTCTCTTTGCCCATAGGGATATTTGCAGCAGACCCTTGAGCAAGTTTGTCATTTCACCTTCTCCGTTATCATACTGACATTTGAGATGAAAACTTTCAGAATATTTAATTTCAGAAACCCATCTTGTAGTACTGTTTGGGATAGACGAATTATGATCGTATTTTTTTAAGTGTTTTCTCCCTGCAGCAGCGCCTGGGTGGCTCAGTCGGCTAAGCGTCTGCCTTTGGCTCAGGTCATGATATTTCAGGGTCCTGGGATCGAGCCCCGCATCATCGAGCTCTGCTCAGCAGAGAGTCTGCTTCTCCCTGTCACTCTCCCTTTGTGCTCTCTCTCTCTCTCTTTCTCAAATAAATGAATTTTTAGGAAAAAAAGAAGTGTTTCTCCCCAAAATGCATCTTTGTTCTTTCATTGCAATTTCCCGAAGCTGAAACCTGTTGACTACACTATTAGCTATCTGTAAGGATTTCTCTCACTGAATTCTAACCAGCTAAATAGCAGGGTGTTGGGACGAGAACTGTTCAATGTGCTGGGTCATTTCCGCCCCTGACCTTCATGTTGTTATTAACAAGTCAGTTCTTTGTGAAAGAAGACGATCATTATTCCCTTGCAAAGCCACATTCCCTGTCTTCAACCATGACACTTGAAATAGACCATGACTTTCTAAGAAGCCTTCAAAAAATAAGAAATATATACTTAATATATAGTTAAAAGGGATAATTGCTCTGTTTGGGGACTGGTTAATAAACAGCTGATCGGATGAATATCCTCTCTTACCATCTACAGGTTGATTTGTTAATATCTGCATGTAAACATTTTAAGTACTTCCCTTTTTTTATTAAATTGTCTGCTCTGAATAGCTTTTCAGAATCTGCAAAACTGGATGTTGTATTTTGTTTTCTAGAAAATTTTCAGGACCGTTTCTGATTTAGAATGAATATTCAAAAGAAAAACTGTAGAATTCAGAAGGAAGATAATAAAGGCCCACGAAGGCTGAATGTTATAATGTTTTTAAAGTAAAATTAAAATATTTAGATTTAAAAATGAGGGGCACGTGGGTGGCTCAGTCAGTGAAGCATCTAACTCTTGAGCTCAGCTCAGATCTTGATCTCAGGGTCGTGAGTTCAAGCCCCACATTGGGCTCCATGCTGGGCATAGAACTTACTTTAAAAAAAAAAAAAAAAAAGTAGGGCGCCTGGGTGGCTCAGTGGGTTAAGCCTCTGCCTTCAGCTCAGGTCATGATCTCAGGGTCCTGGGATCGAACCCTGCATCGGGCTCTCTGCTCAGCAGGGAGCCTGCTTCCCCCTCTCTCTCTGCCTGCCTCTCTGCCTACTTGTGATCTCTCTCTGTGTCAAATAGATAAAATCTTAAAAAAAAAAAAAAGTCAACCCAAGATGATTACTTAGAGTTTCCCCAACGAACACAATGGAATGAATTTGGTTTTAAATGAACTTGAATAAACATTGTCTCTTATTAAAAAGTAGACAAATAAACTTACATGTTGTTCAGATCCTGAGAAAGGCAGTCCTGAATTCTGCTCACATCCTACTTTCTATGCATCTTTTTGCCTTTATGTATCCATATGCAAAGTGGTTCAAAATTCCACCCTAAGATTATCATTTAAGTGTTTTATAATCACCGTGTTGGTTCAGGTGCCTGAAACTCTCAGTCTCTGGTAATCTATTGATAATACAGATGGATTTTGAATTTGCAAAGAATCATTCTGCTTTTCCGAAGGTGAATAGCTGTGTGATTGAGAGGGCTTCAGATGTCATTGTTTTACACATGTGTCAGCACATAATGTACAGTAAGAGATCACCTTCATTCTTAATCATCTGACTGCACCATTGCATTGCCTGCTGCAAAGAGAAGAAAAGTAATTACATCGTTCAGGGAAAGAAGTCTTGAACATTTTTGGTTCTCATTTCCATATTAAGTCACTCCTGTTCCATGTTGTTGAGTTCTGGAAGATCGGGTGCCCAAGAACCTCTTCGGAGTTAACTGTAAACACACACACAAGAGCGGAGCAAGGAGAGCTGCTGATTAGTTAGCTCGTACCCTTCAAATAAGGGCACCCACACCTGCCCCCAGCTGTACCTATGGCTTCTGGCCTCCTCTGCTCACCCGTGCTCCGTCCCATCCATGGCAGGTCCTCGAAGTCAGTATGGCGAAAGGGAGCATGTTGAGGGATGGGCATGGGAGGCACAGGTAGAGAAAGCAGATGAGGAGACACCTGAGCATTCAGGCCACAGGTGTGGTTTGGAAAGTGGCTGGAAGACTGCACAGCGAGAGAGCAGAGTGGCCACCAAGACACACTGGTGGTCGATAGTTGGGTGGTCTGTCATTGGCTAATGAATTGCCTTCGGAAGAACAGCCTTGAGAGTATCACGTTGCTAACTTTTGCAGTTGCCTGACTTGTTTCTGTCCTCCACCTCTGTTTCCAGCTGATTCTACAGGAACTCACTCCCTCTACACCACATACAAAGACTATGAAGTCATGTTCCACGTGTCCACCATGCTGCCCTACATGCCCAACAACAGACAGCAGGTGAGTCCTCCCTCGACCCTCCAGATCAGAGCTCAGCCTGCCAATGGGCTTCGTGCACTTAGAATTGGCAAAGCATCGTTGGAATTTTCTTTTTTGTTCTTCAGTGGCATGAATAATTTTGGACTCTTTTTCGTCATTTGGAAGTAGTTGGCCTTTGAAAGGGAATATTTCTGCATAGTTGTATTGCAGTTTTTCCTTATAAAACTTGGAAACTCTTCCACACGCACCTTTATTGCTTGCTAGGCAAAATCTTAATGGAAACCGGTGTCCACTGTGTTCATTATAAATAAGCCAGCGAGGGAAGCTGAGCTCAGGTTTCCGAGTGCAGGTGGGAGACTTATTTATAGAAAATACTGTAAGAACGGATCTTATAACTTATTTGTGGCATGATTCAGTTTTGGTGAGTCGATTGTATTTGGGTGAAATCAGGAGTTGAAATAAAGTTTGTTTTCATGTCTAGGAAGTTTAGCTCTGATGTCATTTAACTGCACTCTTTGGCTATAAAAATACATTAGCACACCAGGGACTTCCTAGAAGTCACTTGGTAAGAATTTGTTGAATGAAGGGCACGTGGGAGACTCACTCAGTTGGGCGTCTTCCTTCAGCTCAGGTCGTGATCTCAGGATCCTGGGATCGAGCCCTGTGTCAGGCTCCACGCTCAGCGAGGAGTCTGCTTCTCCCTCTGCCCACTTGTGTCCTCTTTCTCTCTGTCTCAGGTAAACAAATTCTTTTAAAAAAGAACTTGTTGAATGAATGAAACTTAATCACAGTGGGGTATTTTTCTTCTCTCTTTTTTGAATGCTCATGAAATTTACAAAGGTGGTCATAATACACCTCTGGCAAAGAAACCGCTTACCCTGCTGCCGTCACGAATTACAAGAACCGCCTTTGACCCTCCAGCCGGGATGAGCCCAGCTCTTCACAGTAGCGACAACACCTCTTTCCTTTTCCCTTCTTGCCAGCTGGATTTTCTGACCATTTATCTGATGCTTAAGCTCAGTCCCTTGTCCTGCCTGAATGGTCTGCAGTGTTTTCTAATAATCAGATTTCTTCCCCCTACTGTCAGGAAATCTACCTTTTGATCACATATCTATGTGGGTTTTTTTTTTTTTCTTTTTTTTTAAAGATTTTTATTTATTTATTTGAGAGAGAGAGAGAGAGTGTGTGTGTGTGTGTGTGTGTGTGTGTGCACACGAGTGGTGGGGGAGGGGCAGAGGGACGAGCAGACTCTGTGCTGAGCAGGGAGCCCGATGCAGTACTATCCCTGGACACTGAGATCATGACTGAGCCGAAGGCAGATGCTTATATGAACCACCCAGGCACCCGTACATCTGTATGCTTTTTAAGACTTAAGAGTTATAGTCACTAGATCCCATGCATGTATTTAAATGTTTTAACCTAAAGGATTTCTAGCTCTTAAAAAGAAATTTACTTCAAAGAATGTCAGATTCACTAGCTTTTAAGAAGCTTAATTTAGACCAGTGCCGTTGTCTCGCAGATACTCAAGAATCATTCTGTAGTTAAACTCTGTGTGAGTCGTTGCTCAGAAAACTGATAGGGCTTACTCCAGCCAAGAAATCTGTCTGTACTTTAGCAGAAGTAAGAGCCAGTGCCTTTGACCCCAGTCATCGAGTGTTCAAACCACAAAGCCCTTTCAGCTCCCTAATTACTTGAGCCATTGGACTCCAAGCTGGATGGGCCCCCATCACTTCCCATATAGCAGCCTCTGGGATTCTGACATCTGTTGGGCTTTGCTCTTAGCAGAACTCAAACCAGGCTTTCCCTGCCTCCTTTCGGTTGCATGGTAATTAAAAACTGTGGGTTTATGAGTTCTCTGTACCTGACTTTTTTTTTTTTTCCCCACTGAAACTCTCCTTAAATTCCTACACACAAAAATGTAGATGGGCAGATGGCAATTGGGGAGTAGGGTATGGATGGGTGTTTTAAGCTTCCCAAATTGGAAATATATACCTTGTAAATTGATTCTACACATTACAGACTCTGTAGCTTAAAGACTTACTTGGTTACCTCTCGGTTGTTGTTTTTGAAAACTTGAGTGCGAATCCATGACATTGAGTAAGTTTTGCTGATGGATTAGAGGTGGAAAACTGTAAAATCGTTTGTTTTGCTTTTCTAATGAGTGCTCTTATTGTGCCTGGAATATATATGATCCTGCATATGGTCCATTGGGAAACCTACGTGCGAAACACTGTGTGGGCAAGTATTCATGATATAAGGTGGGGGGTGGGTAAGGAGTGGAAATAGGAGTCAGTGGACATATTCTGAACTTGCCACAGCCGGTCACTTGCCTTATACTTTTGGGTAAGATCTTAGCCTCTCAAGAAACTGAATTAATTATATAATGCAGACCTGGTTCAGACGGCCAGTGGTGGCTACTTGTAAAACTGTGTTAAGAAGGATTCTGGACCTGCACCTGGGGTCAGAGTAAAAAAAAAAAATGCTGGATTATAGAGAACTTTCTACAGGTTTGGCAGTGGGTAGATGTGGCAGATGTGATACTTGAACTAGGCAATTCATAGCATGTCCCTCTTTGTGTCTGATTTCTGTGATTCTAGGGCCCTCCCTGAGACTTCCTGCTTCTAGGTGGAAAATTGGCTTCAATAGAAAAATGTAGTTGTTAACAGAGCAAGAATTCTGGAGCCACATGATCTGGATTTGAATCCCAGCTACCAGTTTTGTGAACTTGGGCACAATTTTCTGTGCCTTGGTTTATCCCTAAATGCAGGGACTTTGATCTCGTTTCTTCATCAAGGTGACCCTGTGCACCCTAATTGCTACCCTGAGCACGGTAGGCAGGCAGTAAACATTTGTTCAAGGAATAAATGAACCTTTCATAGACGGTGGCTAGAATTAGATGAGCTAATACGTATAAGGCACTTAATGGTGCCTGACACAGAGCATGCTCAGTAAGTTTCAGCTACGGTTACTGTTTCATCATTTATTAGATATAAAGTGCAAGCTTTTTAAATGACTTAATTTGCATTTCATTTTCCTGTTCTCAATCCTAGAGCTCTGGTATGAGAAACTAAGGCCTAGATAGGTAAGAAATTAAGGGGCTAATTTATCAATAAATTCACGAAATTATCTTTACTTCGGCATTTAATATTTTGCTACTCCTGGGTTGTTACCAGAATATTCTGTTTGTAGATAAATGTTGCCACTGTGCAATCTTCAAACATGTACTCTCCAAATTTGTTACAGGTTGTACTGGCCCTTTAGACCTCTCCCACCCGCCCCACCCATGTCCGCAGATTATCTCAGTACCAGGGGTAGAAATGTCTGAAATGACCCGCTGGGCTCCTGAGTGCAGTTTGAGGCCACTGAACGTAGCAAAGTTCTCTGGCCTGTGCATGAGCGGTGCCTGTAACTTTGGCCTCATTAGCACCATGGTATCTGTGACTGTTTAACTGGTCTAGACTCGTCCACATCAGATATTATTTCTTGTGTTTGTTCTTTTAATAAATCAAGCTGAAAGCCGATTCCAAGATGTATTAAAAGTCTTTAGAGAGTTTACCACTGTTGCAAAAGAGTTCAGTGTTTGGAATGTATGACTCCTGCAAAGAAAACCTAGCCAGCCCCAGGGAGTGATAAGAGAATCCACTCTTGGAGCGGTTTCCCTCTTCCTTGAAGACCCATTAGTCTCTCTGGGCCAGTCTGGCGGTCGGATTCTGCCTCCCAGGGCTGTCTCCGCCATGTGCTTCCCCTCTGCTTGTCCCGTAGACAGATCATAGAGCAGCCATCATGGGACGTTATCGGTGGAGAGAATGCCGCAAATTGGCTTCAGACTTCACTGGGACAGAGAGACCTTTTCTTCAGTCTCAGTATATAAAATGAATACAGGTAGCATGGAGCCTGGCACATAGTAAATTATGATTTTTTTTAAATGCATGCATACAGTTAGAACTGCTCTCCTTGAAAGGGATGTCCAAGCCCCCAAGAGGTCCCTAAGAAAGAAGGCCAAGCTCCTAGTTCTCTGAGCTTCCATTTGAAGAATACTACTATTAGCCTAGGGACAGCCTTGACCTCTACAGAGGTAATGGAGACACAGCTTGTTAGGTCTGAGCCAGGCTGGAACCCTTTCTCTATCTAATTTGGATAGATGGCTGGCCTATCTTAGGCGGTTTGTGCACTTCTGTGAGTCCCTAATTGGGACTGCTAAGAAAACATTCATATACAGGAGGAGTCCGCCTCATTAAATTACAGTACGAACGGGTCCTGACTGCACTTGTGTTCACCTATAAATAATTATATGGAATATTTTGGAAGAATAAAATGCTTATTCAGCTTTCCATGATTTGATTTATCCCCAGGCCCTAAATAGGAATGTGTACTTGTGCAGGACCATAAGCATGATTGTTTCAATAGGGTTGGGCTGCCGGGTGTCAGAAATACTTGTATCTCCATAATCCTCTTATCTTCACTTTATTATTAAATCATTAAAAATCTGCTTTCTTGGTTTATTTCTGTTTCTCCATTTTTGAAATACTCAGCCTGGCTCGCTTAACTGGTTTGTACATTTATGCTTCCAATTGGTAAAATATATGTTTTATATTAAATATTTTATATAATATTTTATATTGGTTATATATAGTACTCCACAATGAATCCTTGAAATGGCAATTAAATTTAATATGATCTTGATGATCTGAGATAAGAGTGGTTAACCTAGCTTTCACCTTTTTTGTGGGGAGTAGGTAGGGAAGGCTTGCCCTGAGTATAGATTTGGTGAATTTATGTGGTCACGTATGTTGGTTTCCCTCTCTTTCTTACTAGAATCTACGTTCATGTTTCTACTTTCCACAGGAAACTCTAGATATCTCTTAAAAATCAAAACTCTAACGACGGGTGTTGAGTCTTGAGTAATGAGTACGTGAGGGTGTGGGGTGTGTGTGTGTGTTGTGTGTACACATGCAGAATTAGGAAGGTCTCTGAAGGGGGAGAAGCTCGCCTTCTGTGTGTGGGGGGGGAAACTTCCAAGCAGAGGGTTAGCAAGTACAAAGTGCCTGTGACAGGAAAAACTAGCCTGTCAGAGGGACAAGGTGGCTGTCTGGGAGGGGTGGGGTGGGAGACAAGGTCAGAGGGGTGGGAAGGACACAGGTCAAAGGAGGCTTGCTCAGCCCTGCTCCTACCCACCGGACTTCAGATTCCAACCTAAGAGCTGAGATCCAGAACTTGTGATCTGTTTTCATGGGGATACATTTAATTTTTTGCTCAGTTCGGGGCTCATCTCTTTGAATTTCAGAACATATAAGATCATTAAATGATGCATTTTTCCCTTTGAAATCACGCAAATTTTTACCTATTTGCTTCTTAAGACAGGAGACTCTCTCCGGAGATCCCAGCCATTTCTAGTTTCGAATTACACTTTCTCTTCACTAATTCTGATTCCTAGAAACTTGTGAACCACATCCAACTGCATTTCTTCCATAGTGTGCAGACTGCTTCCCCCGCCCCTCCAGAATGAGGTGCAAAATACTTTTTCTACCTTAACTACGCCAAGAAAAAATAACAAACGAGCCTGTCTGCACAGAGGCTGATAGGTCTGACCTAGCTCGACTTGACGCCTCCTCTGATCCAAGCAGGGCTACCAGACAGCTTTCACTCAGTTTGGATGGTTGCATCGAGTTAAAACTGGTCCTGGGGAGCCCTGGAGTTTGGTTAGGGAGTGGAGAATAAACCTGAAGCTTGCATTTTCTATCGCGTCTGGATGCTTTTTGCCGTGGAATTGGGTGAGGAATCACATTTCGCTTCTCTCGTCATAACAAGAGCTTATTCCTGTTTTGCTGCTGGACTCAAGCATTGGAAATTTAGTAGGACGGACTATGTAAATCTGTCTCACGCAGTATTTATTAACTCATTCTTACAGTCAGAGATGAGAAGGTGGTTCTTTTGGCGCTGAAACGTGTTGGGACCTTCACGTCTGGAAAGGAGGAGTTAGCGCTACAAGTCACCGTTCCTTCATCCCCCAAATAGTGCAGAGGTGGCTCAGTAACCCAGGGGCTCCCCTTCACAGCCTGCTGGGCTGCCGTCCCCTTTCCCCTTCCAGTCCTGGACACCGATGACACAGAACTTCACTGGCCGGTTAGAAAAAATACATAGAACTTCACTGGCCCGTTAGAAAAAATACTAACAACGAAAGAAAATATTTACCCTTAGATTAGAAGCCTGCGAAGTTACTTAGGTTATTTGATGTTTGGCAAAATCCTGGAAAGCGGTTGAAAGTGTTTCTGTGAACTTTCCAGATGTTCTTTTTCTTTAGCCTCTCAACAAAGCCAAGCATCCCATTAATGGGCAAGGTGTTAAGTTTTCTTATTTTATTCTCCTACAAAGAGTTTCAGATTTTGCCCTTCTTAATGAATCACCTTATTCCCCGCCCCTCCTGCCCCACACACTTTACTGTTTTGCCAAGTACATTTTGTGACCCTGGTTCCATTAACCAGACCATTAAAAACGTTTTACAAAGCCCGTTTTACAAAGCCAAAGAATATGCTTAGAAAGGGACATGTCTTCGAGGGAGCCCCTTTTAAGTGGTGCTCTCAGTAATCCTGTGCTGGGAAGTAGAGACCCGGACCCCGTGTCTTCCTTCCGGATGAAGAGCCCATGGATGGGAATGGTTGTCCTGTTTGCTGTGGCTCCTTCAAGAGTAAGGACACATAGACTCACGCGTTCATGCCTGCCCCATGCACGTAACTGAGAGGGCCGGCCAAGGGTGGGGGGTTACACCGCACCCACGTAGGAGGAAGGGCTGCAGAAATCACAGCGTGGCCTTGGCCGGTGTGCGCACCATCTTCTGCCCTTTGATCTGAGAACTCTTGTGTTTCAAGGACATTAAGTCCACCACAGAGTCAGCTTTTGTGTGCCGTGTTCAACAGATACATTGAACCACGGTGTTAGGTATTTAAAAGACATTTTTTTTTAACTTTTCAATCGTTCCTGATTTTCCCTTGTCCTATTTTCATACCTGGGAACCCTGTACTTCAGTTATTGTGGCAATGAGGGAAGAACATCATCTTCTAGTACGATTTCCAGCGTGTCCGTTGATGTTTGTTTTAGATATATATGTATCCTTGCTTCCATTCTCTTTACATGAAACATTTATCATGATTATCATCTGTGTCCGCTGTAGTAAGGAGAAATAATCACACTGTGTAAAGGACCTCGTTGGCTACTGATTTTTTTTTTTACATGTGTCCAAAATGGCACATTTTGACTTATTTAGCAAACATTCTTAAATGTAGAGGTGGCTCATTGGGTTTGTGTTAACGTATGTTAACGTATGTTAACGTATGTTAACGTATGTTTCAAACCTTCACCCAGACAGGAAAGCGACTTTTGTGTGTGTGTGTGAACTTGAACCCTGCTGATTTAAATGGGAGTTTCTCAGCATATGAATCAGTGATTTAACTGGCATATCAGAGAACCCTGGAAGAAGGAACATTTCATCCCCAAGTTCCCAGACCTTTTATCGTGCAAAATCACAAGTCTGGGGCCCGACAATGAAATCTTCTTTGTATCTGGGTTGAAAAGCCTTTAAGAGTTGAACTTAATGCTCTTTAGGGTGAGGCTGTGTTGTGTAGGTGCCAAATAAATTTAAGAGCAAGCTCGTTGTCTTTGTTACTGCTAGTAAAGAGAGATTTACTACCTGCGATTATCTCATTCCTGCCGTTACATCACCAGCTCCTATAAAGATTATTGTATCTATTAAAACTGAAGATCACAAACTTGGTGAGCACGGACACTGCGGTTTTGCTTGCGTCAACTTAGAGAGTGCCCTGTATACGGGTTTATCGACCTGCGTTCACGGTTTTATTGCACAGCGTGGTGTGGCTAGGATCCTGTGTCTGCACCAGTCAGGTATGCCTTCGGCAACTGTGGGCTGGGTGCCGGCTGTGTCCCAGGCAGGCCATCAGAAACCAGGAACTCACAGTCCGTTAAGCATCTGCCTTTGGCTCAGGTCATGATCGCAGGGTCCTGGGACTAAGCAGTCACCAGGACATGTCTCCTGCCCTCCCGACGGTGATGACCTGATGCGGGAGAAGTAAATCAACTATCAGCCTGGTTCTGTTACAACTAATGCCCTCGAAGTAGACCTGGGTGTGTGGCTGGAGTTGCCCGTGCAGGCTTCCCAGGGAAGTTCCTTTCAGGGAACGAGATACCTGACTTAGAGCCCTGAGTCGTCCAGGAGCACCTTGCGGCGAAGGGAATATTCTGGGCGAAAGGGGAATGAAAAGTGGAGTGTTGTGGAAGTGTCGCTACTCAAAAATAAAAATAAAAAATAAATAAAAATAATCACCATAATAATAAAGTGTTGCTGCTCTGGGGTTCCTTGTCTCCTGCCACATTTGTAATGTGTAAGATTATACACCATGGAGTTTTCCAGCCGTTAACCTGGTAGAATTCTGTGTTTCCGAATCCCATTTGAAAGGCCGGATTTCAGTGAAGTAGTTTGAATCGTAAATTAGCCAGCGCAGTAGCAGTCTCTCTGTGTTGGTGTCCTAGACAGGCCTGCGGGGGAGCACAAGACACCAGGGAAGGCCCTCACAGGCTGGTGTAGGACTTTCAGCAAATCTGTACTCTGTCTCCTTGCTTTAAGCTGAAGAGAGCTTAAACCATAAAATTCTTGAAAGCGGGGGTGCCTGGCTGGCTCAGTCGTTGAAGCCTCTGCCTTTGGCTCAGGTCATGATCTCAGTTCCCGGGGATCAGGGATCCAGCCCCCTGCCCCTCCAGTCCTAGTCCCTGCTCAGCAGGGAGCCTGCTTCTCCCTCTTCCTCTGCCCCTCCCCCGCTGCTTGTGCTCTCCTTCAAAAATAAATAAATAAAACCTTTGAAAAATTCCTGAAAGCCTTTTGAGTGCTAACAACCTAGTAGATCAGTGGGAAAGCTCAAGGCGAGAAGGAGTTGAATTTTAAAGTGCCAAGAGATAAACTGCGTTCAGCTTGTCTGTCCATAGATGTTTAGGACGCAGCCCATTTTGCTATTCTGGTGTCCCCTCAAGGACCGCTGACTTTCAGAGAGAGGCTTTTGCTTTCCGAATCAGCCCTTTACCATGGATAGAGGAGCGAGTTGGGTATGTGGCCGTGTTTTGTCTTTACGGAAAACCGTGTCTGGAACTGTGTGTGTTCTCTTTCCTGACCGCAGCTTCTGAGGAAAAGGCATATCGGAAATGACATTGTGACCATTGTCTTCCAAGAGCCCGGAGCACTTCCTTTTACTCCGAGAAGCATCCGGTCCCATTTCCAGCACGTCTTTGTCATCGTCAAAGTGCACAACCCGTGCACCGAGAACGTGTGTTACAGGTGAGAGAGCAGACCCCGGTCTTCCCTTCCATCGGCTGGATTTCAGCAGCACCCTGTCTCCTGAAATATCTTTGTTTTCCAATTATTCTCTCTAACCCCGTAATTATCCTTTTTTGGGTTCTTTTTCTAATTGTATGTCCACTGTCTTCACTCAGGTGCTTTCTGCATGAAATAATTGGCTCCTTCCCGTTTTGAGCAGCGGAATGCCTAGGCGTTCAAAATTGTAGATTACACGTTTCCTCAGTTTTCCCCTTAAAAACAGCATACAGCCGCTGCCGGAACCAGAGCTTTGTTAATCCCAGCCTCCGAGGTGGCTGATGTGGCCATTTCAGCTCTTCCCAAGTGGAAGTAATGGTAGTAATGGGAAAACACTGCTTTTCATCCAAGATCTTGGAAACACTCCCTCCCGCGGGGCTCCTGGGACCAGAGTTGATGCTCGTGTTGGTGATTTCCAAAGGCCGTGCATGTGCCTCCTAATCCCGAGCCGAACGTTTCTGTTTCCTCTCTCCTCCCCTTTTGGGGGAGGTAGTTGCCCCTGGAAGATCTCGCCTTGTGGGGTAGAAGGGCAGGTGTCCGACCTGTGTTTAGAATCCAGCTGTCCTGTCCGCTGTGCTTTGTACAAGTTACTTTAATTTTGGAAACTTTCATTCATTCTCTTAAAGTTGAGGATAAGAGTACCTACCTGAGCATGTAGAATAAATAGCAGAAATTCTGCAGAACACCTATTAGTGTTCCTGGCACTCCCCAAAGGTCATTTCCCTTTATCATCCTAAAACTGTAAGTGCTGTATCAGCCGTCTTCTGGGCCAAGTGGGGTGCACGTATGTGCGCTGGGAGGGGACGGGGAGGCGCGGAGGACTGTAGGGCGTGGCTCTCCTAAACGCAGAGAAACTGGTCTGTGTGTTAGATGTTGCTGGTTTTATATCCCTGCCCCACGCCCAGCCCATCTCAAAGGAACACAGAGTCTATAAACTGGTCATTCTTAGCCCGAATGTTGCCTCACAGCTTGTTAAAATGGGCTCATTCTCCGACCCTGCTGTGTGGTACGCTGATGTCACAGACATGAAATTGACCTGAGCATCAGTGTGATCCCTGAGTCACATCTGGGCGGAAGACCACTGGCCTGAATGCCCAGCACTACCTTAAAAAATGCTGTTTGTAACAAGCATGACATCTCCTATCTCAAGGATAGGTTTAAAACAGATAATGTTGGTACAAACATGGTAAATGGGATGACTCTTCTGGGATCTCACCCGATGAATGGTAATTATGGAGCCCAATCTTAAATGAACCTTCATAATAGATGAGAAACGTAAGCCTAAGGCTTTATAGAATTTGGTGTTATTTTATTGGTTGCTGTTTTTAGGTCAAATCAAGTATTTTTAATTACTTTCCATTTTAGTTTATACTTCTGTCACGAGGGGGTTCATGAGCACCAAAAATCTTTAAGTTAGCAGTAACGTCTGTTTTCATTTGTTTCAGGTTTTCGGATTTTAATAAAATGACTAGGGAGGGATGTTGAAACCAGTACCGGGCTAGATGTAGATCTTACCGATAATTAAAGCAGACTGTGGCCGGTTTCCTATGATAGAGGTTAGCATTGTGCAAATCACCCAACTGTGGAATCGTTGGTTTTTAAGAAACCATGTTGGTATCACTTAATTACCATTTGCTAATGAGATTCAAACATAAAGTGAGTAGAATGCCTCAAATTTTGAGAAGTGCCTCATAAACATTCATACTGATCATGCTTAAAAACTTCATGAGCGTTCCTCCACGAGTCAGTAATAATCTTCTTGAATACTCTAGTCAAATCAGTTCCCTAACATTTCACGAGGCCACGTGAACTCCGTCCCATGGAATAACGTTACAGTGCTCACATTTTCCAAAAACCCCTTATAGGATTCTTTCATATGCTATTCCTCAAAACTATAATTCCTCAAAACAGTGACAAAGTAAATTCATTAAAATAGTTTCCAAGGGAAGGGTAAAAAATGGTCCAGGTCTCCTGACCCACAAATATCATTGGGTTAAGATGGTCTCTGCTGATAAAAACCGTCATGGCTGGCAAGGCCAGAAACACAGAAGGGCATACTCTTACCTTCCAGAGGTCATCTGAGGCATCTCCCATGGATGTAGCAGGGTTCCTAGGAAGTAAGGCTGGGTCTCTTGGAGCCTAGAGAGAGACGACGGGGCAGCATCCTGAGAGCTCCGTGTACCATCATCGTAGTCTGAAGTCTTCAAAAAGCAAACTTAACTTTAATTTTACCAGCAAGAGCCAATGCAGAGCTAACCTTGAGGGACTGAGGTGTTTGTATACTTTCCGAGATAAACTCTTCGCCACAGGAATCCCGTGGTAAACGAATGCATACACTGCTCGCTGTGTAAGCTTGGTAGCTCACTGTCAAGTAAGAGCGAGGCGGTATCTGTCCAAAGCAACAGGTTCCCTTTTCAAAAATTTAATGCATAGTCCCTCCTGTCAAAAATTAGATGGGAGTGTTAAATCAATGACCAAAGCGGTGATTGTGATACTACTAATAATAAAGCAGTTTGCATCGTAATTGCTTTGCCTGCAATATTTGGTTTCATGCTCACCGTGGCCTTTTGAGAATGGCACGGTCTAACCTCCATGCTACAGATGAGGAAACTGAGGCATGGAGGGATGAAGTCACCAGCTCAGAGCCTCTAGGCAAGGGGTGGGGCTGGAATTCCAGACATGGCGTGGCACCTGCCCACCACCCCTCTTCTTTCCCAGAACCCTTTCACTTGCATTTCCGGGAATGCTCATTTTTGTGTTGTTGCTTTCAGTGGTGGGGGGGGGGGGTCTTACATTTAGCTGTGCCATCGAGTTACTTGGCTAAGATAAGAAATTCTGAGGGGCACTTGGGTGGCTCAGTTTGGTTAAGCGTCCAGCTATTGATTTCGGCTCAGGTCACAGTCTCAGGGTTGTGAGATCGAGCCCCCACATCAGGCTCTGTGCTCTGCGGGAAGTCTGTGTGAGATTCTCTCTCTCCACCTCTCCTCCTGCCTCCCCCTACCCCCGCATGCACGCACTCTGTCTCTCTCTCTCAAATAAATAAATAAAATCTTAAAAAAGGAAAGAAAGAAAGAAAATTCTGGAACACTTTCTTGTTTCAGCTCATTAGAAATCATCTAAATCTGGCCAAGGACATTCCTCTGACCCCAGTTCTATTTGAAAGCATTCTATAAACTTCTGTAACCAGTGATCTCTAATTGATCTCCATCCCATAATACCATTAGTAATCCTAGAGTATCGAGACCTCAATTCTGGCTGCTTTTCTTGTACAGCTTGGATCTGAGAGACACAGGATTCCAGCTGATCAAGTTGTTAATGTGCTGTGCATGGTGGAAGGAACTTCCTGTTAGATATTAGGGTCAATAATTTGGGACAAAATCAATTGCCCTTTTATAAGATACCACCCTCTAACTCCTACAGAGCTCCTCAGTGAGCACTTTTGGGGAACATATTTAGATAAAAAGTTTTCCCTGAGGCTTTGGCGTAAGTGTGTGCACCCTGCAGTCAGTCAGAGTAGCTTAAGATCCACAGAGCTAAGTGCAAAAAGGTCATCCTACAAGGTGTCAATGTGAGAGAGGGCCTCCCGGGCCTTCTGTGGGTAAAATTCTTCCAGAAATCTGTACTCATTACTGGAAGGAAAAAAAAAATTAGGGGATGTGATCACGTGAGTTTCCTGGGATGGCCAGTCCCAGTGCGGAGATCGGCCACGTGACCCCACTGACTGGTTTAGAGGAGAAACGACAAGGTGTGGTCAGCCTCATCGCAAGGCCAGCTAGCTTTGTGACGGCTCTCTGAGAGTTAAAACCTGAGGACCAGTTAATTCCTACGCAGTCTAGAATGTCCGCTCTAAGGCTAGTCGTGGAGGCGGGGGGCGGTGGGGGAGATGAGTCCACTATGAGGTTGGCCCCGAAGACATGTCAGACTCTGTAGCATTTCCACCACCTTCCTTTGAGGACACGAGTTGAGCCTGCCCCATCACTGTCTGGTTTCGTGCGCGCCCTGCCATCTCTGGATGGATTAGGTTCCTCTGTCCCAAAGGGAATCCTACAAGGTGTCACGTGAGAGTGGGGAATCCCCTGCCGCCAGTCTTCCATCCACAGCCTGGCTCCCCGGAAGCGACTCACTCTTCTGCAGAGTGTGCGGATGAAAGCAAAGGTGAGAGAGAGCTGGAGACCGTGATCGTTTTAAGAGTCTAACCAGCCACTTCCCAGACACCCGACAGCACAGATCTGGACAGAATTCTTTCTTCCCTCAGTTCACCACGTTCCAGGATTTTGGCGATGACGACGATGAAGCCCGGGTTGCTTCCTTTGTTTATTGCAACACAGGGAGCATCCGCCCAGGCAGACGTGGCATTAGTACTGCTGCTCGGTTTCTCGGTAGCTGCTCTGTCACTGGGGAGTAGATGCTGTAGTTGCTCTGGGATTCGTTGTTCCCTCAGTCCAGTCCTTTGTCGATGACCATTAATTCACTCTTCGTAGATGCTCTCATCCCAAGACGGGTTTGACACCTTCTGCCTGATGTCGGGGAGCATCACTGTCGGTTTGGACACATTAAGGTGGTTGTTACTGTCACTCCACACTTGATCTTCTCAGTCCCCGCAATCTCTTAAGATTTTACCCCCGTAAAATATTCACGGAGATTTTCCAAATGTGACCAAGTGAGCATTTCCTACAAAAATGGGACACCTAAAACTTTTGACCCTGTGAAGTGTGATCATGGTGTCCACTACCCGTAAGATCCCAAGCAGCCACCTGGGGCTCATGACCTCACTTCTGTTGGAAGCATCACTGTCTTTCCCAGTGATGACCAGCTGCGGAGTTAGAGCAGCAGCCCATCTGAGTTAGAAAAACAAACACACAAACCCTGGGCATCCAGAAATTAGTATATAACAAAAAGCTACAAAACAGATAGCCTAAGTTGAGAGTATCGTCATGTTTACTGAAGGTAAATATTATAGTATTACCACTCATCTTGTTTCCTTTTTCTTTTTTTTTCCCCTTTCTCAGTGTTGGAGTTTCTAGATCAAAAGATGTGCCACCGTTTGGTCCACCAATTCCCAAAGGAGTAACTTTTCCAAAGTCAGCAGTTTTTCGGGACTTCCTTTTAGCCAAGGTGATCAATGCAGAAAACGCAGCCCATAAGTCAGAAAAGTTCCGAGCGATGGCCACTCGAACGAGGCAAGAGTACTTGAAGGATCTGGCGGAGAACTTTGTCACGACCGCTACTGTGGACACGTCTGTGAAATTCAGCTTCATTACACTGGGCGCAAAGAAAAAGGAGAAAGTGAAGCCAAGGAAGGATGCTCATTTGTTCAGCGTCGGAGCAATCATGTGGCACGTCATAGCTCGGGACTTTGGCCGGTCTGCTGACATCGAATGTCTTCTTGGGGTTTCCAATGAGTTCATAATGTTGATCGAAAAGGACTCCAAGAACGTTGTATTTAACTGCTCCTGCAGGGACGTCATCGGGTGGACATCGGGATTAATGAGCATCAAAGTGTTTTACGAGCGAGGGGAATGTATTCTTCTGTCCTCCGTGGACAACTGTGCTGAAGACGTCAGGGAAATCGTCCAGCGATTAGGAGTGAGTACAGGTTCTGTGTTTCCACCATCTTTAGGTCTTCGATCCCAGATTTATGATGGCTTCCACTCTGGAAAATCTGCCATGATTGTGGCAGCTAGGGAATGCATTACTGTCTTGTATGGCTCTAGGGCTTAACTCTAAATGCTGTGTCCTTTTGAGCAGTTGCTAAATATGTGAGTGGTGGAGACGCACCCATCATGGCCTGTTTGGAAAGGAAATGTTAAACCAACTTCCGAAAGGGAACATCAGGATATATTTTTATAGTATCTGAAAGAAAGAAATAGAGAATTGTCTAGATATTATGTGTGTGTATAGAGACGGGCATGACCGGATCCTCTCAGTGGGAGACCAGCAGGCACACAGTTACTGTTCACCCTACGAATGACCATGCCTTCTTTGCAGCTTCAATTCTGTGTGTTTTTCTTTAGCGTTTTAGTGTTTTTCTTTAGTGTTTTTAGCAGGTGTTTTTCTTTAGTCTGCCAGATTAAATATATGATTACTCTCCAGCCACAGTTTCTTAAGGAGGTTTTATAGAATTACCCATTAAGTTAGACTTTAAAAAAAAAAAAATCGGTCCTGAAAGAGATTTTTTTCCAATGTTATTTTTAGTACAGATCCCCTAAATGATGTCCACGGAGTGTAACAGTTAATATTTCTTCTCCTGATTTTCACACAGAAAGATCCAGATTTCAGTTCGAGTCTGTCAAACTGTGATAGGAATAAATCAAATATAAGAACCCAAATATGCTGTGACAAAAGAATTTCTCATGTTTAAATCTTACCCCCAGGGGATGTATATTTCAGTGTTTAGATAAGGTTTAGTCAATTACAGATCATGAAAAAAGGAGGATTTTTACCCATTTCCTGTCCCCTTTCCTCCCACCAAATATAAATCTCCCCTTTGTTATTCGAAACCATATATTAGAGACAATACAATCAAGTCAGTGTCTGCTAGCCTTGGAGAAATAATTTAATTATTTGTAGACGCTATTTACAGGAACAGACCTCAGTGCATTCAACAGTATTATCGGGTGTACGGGCACAAACAGAGATGTGATTTGGGGATGATTCAGTACATGATTAGTTTACGTGTCTGGAGAACCGAGTTATCCTTGTGGGTCTTGAGATGCACTGTGCTTTCGATGATACCGGAGATAGTTCTTTTTAGGAGATCCACTGAGTCATCAAAGTCTGTGCTCCTGAAAATACAACACAAACAAACGCCACTTCCCCAACCCCCAAAATGCACATTTCGTAGGTCCCTCCCCATTCGCTGTTTTGTGGACCCCATTCTGCCATGTTTCTAGAAGAGCAGTCGTGTGGCTAATGTGACAGGAGTGCCTGCTGTCCGGAACGTGTTTGAGGAAATGTATTGTGTGTCTAGGATGACTTGCAGCAGGAGATTTTGGAAACAAACCATCCCACAGACAGCTGAGGGATTGGAACATGAGGTTGGTATAGGGCGGAGGCAAGGAGGATCCCGTCTTCGTAGTGCAGATATGGGGAACGAGTCCTGGCTGGCGGGTGGTAGACTCGGTGTGCGTTTTATCGTGGTGGAAACTGAAATTAAAGGCATCCATTATGCAGGTGCAGACCCAGGAAGGAATGAGAGCTGACACCTAAGTGGGGACAGGCAGGGCCCGCGGCAGTCGTGTGCAACCCGTGACCCGCCCTCAGGGGCGCCACTCTTGGAAGAGCTCATCCTTGCTTGAGTGCTCTGCTGTTACCATCTTGAAGTTCTAAATAGTGTTGGGCCCAGGGGCCCCGCATTTTGACTCTGAACTGGGCCCCACCGATTATATGGGAGGTCTTGGGTAGGTACGTGGATAGGAAGCCACCATTTTCCTGTGGTGATTGAGTCCATGTAAGTATGTAAGGAACTCCAGTTCTCTTACCCTTTGCAAATGTTAAGAAGCAAGGAACAGAAGGGAGGGAGAAATGGCAAACGGCAAAAGTGTGGCCGGTAGCAGGCAGTTGGAAGAAATGAGAAACACAAAGGTCCCAGGAAGGGCTTGACTGTTCACTCCTCAGTCTGATGTGTGGACGCTCAATTTCACCTGAAAATTGCATTGTCACACATACGTAGACTTTTGGTAGGAAAGCGTCATTGAAACAAAGTTGAAAAAGAAGTGAAGGAAAATTTTATTCAGGGTGTGTCCTTCTCTGACAATTTCCAGTTAGTTCAGTTCATAACTTTGCAAGCTTCAGTCTTTTAAAACCTCACTGCAAAGACCAGCAATGCCTCGCCCCGTTTTCCTGAGCCCCCAGCTGCCGTGTGTATCTGTGGGAAGCCGAAGGGCCATGTGTGTCCCCGTGCGGGTAACCATGGAAACAGACACAGCGGACATGCACGGAAACAGCCCAGTCCCACAGCTGTGCTTGCACTCGTAGGTCTCACTGAACAGGAATCTGGGTATTCAGGGCGTGTTTCCTGGAAATGGAGCATTTATTAAACTGCAACTTTATACATGAGCTCTGTGATTTGGGAGGTATGGGTATGATACATCCCGACTTTAAATTTCCCACAAATAAGCAATGCCGTAGTCATCGAGTGACATTTAACGAGCCTGTGTTTTTCTGTCTGTGCATGTACGTTACTCTCTGTGAGCACTTTTGAGGGTGGCATTAAGTAATGATCGGGGTCTCAGAGCGCGGCGTGGGAAGCCAACCACCTGTCTTCCACATTCCTTTTCACGACACTGCTGCATACTCACACCCTTTGGGAAGGTCAGAGCACTAAAACCATCACTGCTTGGGGTTGCCCTTGGCCCCCAGAAGATGGACCCCATGAAGGAGAGGTGACCTGCAGGTGTGGTGGCTGGGGAGAGGGTCTCTGCTCCCTGCCAGAGCTCCATCCTGCACAGTGCCCTTGTCAGCTGATGCCAGGGAGCCTGGCAGGCCTGCCCACATTGGAACTAAATGGTCCTCACCACCCAGGCAAGCAGGGGCAACTCGCCCCCACAAGGGGGCTTCCCGGAGGACAGAGCGGGCCGTCTGGTGTAGAGAGCACTTGAACACATTTCCTAACATCCTGACTTCTGAGGCTGCCCTCCTGGGAGCAGCCCTCTCTGTGTTAGCTGGGAAGGGATTGGGGCCATTGTATAAGTTGGATGGAATTGTCTGAGTAGCTTTTAATGTTTAGTGGGTGAAACTGTCATCGTTTCAAAAGCCTACATTTTGCCATCACTACGGTCCATCTGGAGCAGTTGGGTTTATGTGCTTCCGAGCCAAGCCCACTGACATGGGGGAGGGGAGGAGGGAATTACCAGAGCCCATCTGACGCTCACGAGCTCTGGGGTCAGTGTCTTCTAAGAAAAAGCAGGACACCTGTATCAGGAGTATTTGTGCCTTTAAAGAGTAAAGCCACTGTTTTACATCCACTGTTCTCTCTGCATCCGATGCCACGGCTGGTTATGGTGAACTCAGCGTTGCGATGTCCTTAGCGTGTCGCCTGGGCCATTGGAGGGCAGGGCTGGGAGGCCCGTGTATGCACCTTGACCTGGTGGGGGCAGCAGGGAGGGAGGGTGCCCCACAGCAACGTCTCACAGTCTCCCCCTTCCTCCCTGGCTCAGATAGTGACACGAGGCTGCGAGACCGTGGAAATGACCCTGAGGAGGAACGGGCTGGGCCAGCTTGGCTTCCATGTGAATTTCGAGGGAATCGTTGCAGACGTGGAACCTTTCGGCTTCGCCTGGAAGGCCGGCCTTCGCCAAGGGAGCCGCCTCGTGGAGATCTGCAAGGTGGCCGTGGCCACTCTGACCCACGAGCAGATGATTGACCTGCTCCGGACCTCTGTGACCGTAAAGGTGGTCATCATCCAGCCCCACGACGATGGCTCGCCCCGGAGGTAAGGCCTGCGAGGCCCGAGGCAGGGCTGGCCCCCTCCTTGGCCTTTGTAGCGGGCACTGTCCCTGCCGCCCCTGCAGGATCCGCAGAAGGGGTAGTCGGGTGTGTCTCGGGCCAAAGGCATGGGCCCATCAAGCATTAGAGCAATTGAAAAAGAGCTTTAAAAAAGTTAGTAGTGTATAACAAATGAGCAACTCTAATTTCCTAAGCAATTGCCAGGGACATTGCCCACGTGCAGGCTGAGATATTAACAAACTGAGGAGCAGAGCACCTGCTCGATGCCCCAGGACCCCTGAGAGCCCACATCTCAGAGCAAATGGTTTATCATTGCTCAGCCCTTAGCAAGTGAAATACTGTGTCACTAGAATTCTCTTCTGTAACGTGAAGTCATCGATTCTCAACAGGGTATGTAAGCGATCAGGCCTGTAGGTCTGGAGGAGGGAAGGGACACGAGGCCGACTCTGTAAAGGGACAGCGGCTCCATTCTAGGTGAACTGGCTCGGGACATTGCTGGGAAGCTCAGAGCTGGGTGGTGGAGAGTGGGAAGAGAATGGGATTGGTAGGCGAGAGCGTTCCATTGTTAGTAGAAAATAATCAAGCTCAACATCAAGAAGATACTAGGTGCAGAGGGGAAAGAAGGCTAATTCGGAACAAGCCATCCATGTGGGCAGAGGCCACCGTTGTGGCCGGAGCATCTGCTAGTGTAGCTGTGAGACTTTCTCTCCAGCTCCAAGGGCCTTCCTACAGGCCACCCTACAGGCTCTGGCCTTCGAGAGATAAGGCATGCTTGGAATCCCTGTGCGATCTTGGGTCATGCCCGTGCTCTCTCTAACCCTAGTTGGCTGTCCCTAAGATGGGGATTATAATAATGTCTACTCTCACAAAGATTAAATGGATGGATGGATACATGTAAAGCACGTAGCACCTTCTAGGGTAATCAGTACCCCACACATTTTAGTTAATTTAAAAACTTGAGGATATTCATGTGAGTTTTTCCATGCTCTAAAAGAAATTCTTACCATTCCAAGATCACAAGATGACCGTGCCCACTTTCTAGACGTACTTCTGTGGTCACTGAGGTCATTCCTTGTACTTTTTCTCCTGACTTCATCCTCTGAACCAGCGATGTCCAGCCACAGCTCCCACAGTGACCACGGTCCACAGCTGCGGCATCTGAAACAGTAGCCGCTGGCCACACGCAATGGCCACACGCTTGAGCTGTGGCTTGTGCTACCGAGAAAGTTCATTTTTCATTTCAATTAATTAATTAAGATTTCCATAGCCACACATGGTTGGTGGCTACCGTTGATTGGCCAGAACAGCTCTAAACCATGACATTTTTTTAGAAAACAGACCAGAGGGATACCACCTTGCTCCCTAGCTAACGTGCAGAATATCGCCAAAGTCCATCTCTGTTCGATTTCTTACCACTCGCCACCTGCAGGACTTTCTGTGGCCTTGTTTCCTGTATCTGCCCAGTAGGTTTACAAAATACAGGTTGAATGAGTTGAACTCTTGAGACTAGCAGCCGCGTGTTGTGAGAAATATCTGGGACGTTTCTCATTGCCTTACCAGGTTCTGTCCCGTCCAGTCTGTTTGCTTTCCAAAAATCCCACCAATCACACAAGAGGTACAAGGGCAAAGAAATCACAGACAAACTATTTTCTTAAAAACAAGACTTAGAAATAACCAAAGGCAAGTCCTTTATACCTTTGAAGCCACACTATTGTGTAAGTGAAGTGTTTTAAAATAAATTTTAAGTCCATTCCGAGAAGTTTTCCCATGTAGTAAGAGTTTTTCTACCTTTGGTGGAAATAGAGTTTATAAATCTAGTGAGTATCTGTCTTAGAGCTTGATTACTGCTGTGGAGTTAGACAAAAAAGGTTACTGCATTCTCCTTTTGAGTTAAAGAATGACATTTCTCGCCCGTTTATAATTCTGGCCTACTGTTGCTCAGTAGAAATTTCTTTTTTTAGGCTTCTTAAGAGATCTGGTTAAAAAAGATGTTAAAATTATTATGGTTGGTATTTAAAACATATGATTTAGAAGAATACAATTTCCTGAGAAATACTGGATTGTTTTTTAGCTCAAACACACACACACTACCATTTAAAAGTTCAAGCTGTTACTCTTCTATCCAAGGACGCGTTATCTGCCTTGGTCTGCACATAACGGATTCTTTCTTTGTTTTAAATGCGAATGTTCTTATCGAAGCTCTTCAAGATATTTACAGATTTTGCCTTTGTTTTCTCAGAGTCTCATTAATGTCACTCCCTGAAGATACAGATTTCTCTCCTGATTAATCTGGAATAACAGTCCTCTGTACTTTTACCTTAGCCAGGATCAGAATTCACGGGTTTGCCTGGTAGTGACACTCCCCTTACCCCCAGCCCCATTTCTGCAAGTCACAAAGGTTTCAGGCCTCGCCTATATCATTTAAAATTCCTCCCACTCAGTCTTCCCGTTTGGTGGGAATTTGCATCTGTAAATTTTTAAATCCATATTTCTGTGAGCTTGGGGTTCGGGCTCTGCCTGCAACTGTCTGTCTGGGCCCCTGATAAAAGTACTTTCTGTTGTCAGGCAGCTTCACACAACGAATCCTGACCCTTGAAATAACACCCCTTTGCTTTAGACCGCGACTCAAGGACGAACATCGTTTTAAATTCCATCTGTGCTCCAGCAAGTTTAGCCTCTGTGCTCTTCCCTTTCTGTAAGGAACAGTGGCGGGGTGGGTCTTAACAGGGGACATGGGTAGTGCTTGACTCATTGAAAAAATTAAAATACAGAACTTTTGAAAGAAACATCGCTAGTGCCATTTCTCCTTGGCACAAGGATCTGTTTCCAGCTACAGCCACACGTGTGATTGTGGTATGGGTAATGACGGCCTCCGTTTTCACACCGGGTTCTGAGTGCTAGTCAGGGAGGGGGCAAAAAAAAGAAAGTTCTTTAAAATGGACGTGTGTGTGGGGGGGGTGTATCTTGCTGCAGGAGCCATAGGACTACAAAATTAGCCAAATCAGTGAATTACAAGATACTTCAGTCTTTGTAAGCATCGCATACAAGACAGTGAAAAATGCCTAGTTTCATTTTTGCTGTGTTATCAGCTGGATTTTTTTCCCGCAGGATCTCAGTGGGGAATAACTCGCCTCCAACCTGTCTGTCCCCATCAGCAGTAGGACAGGCCTGTCCCCTAATAGACTCACTTCTGGTTGTTCACACGTCCGACGGTGTTTGCTTATGACTCAGAAGCTGCGGGATTAAACGAAGTCTTTAGTTGGGAAAGTATTTATCAAAAGCCACCCTAGGGTTTGAAGGCCCGTTCTCCAGCCTCCGGGTGATGGTAATTCAGCGGTCCCTCCACTTGAAAGGGAGGAAGAGCTGTGTTTCCCTTCTCCTTGTGGAGTTGGGAGGGTCCCTTCGGGAATGCTTATTAGCTGATATCTTGCTGGGGTTGGACCTGGAGCCGGATTCGCAGGGACAGGGAATGAGTGGCACGAGGCAGTTGGGGAATAGTGCTCTTCAAATGGAAATGAGGTTTTAAAGGGAGGAGGGCATTTCCCAAGCAGACGTCTCTGTGGCAAAGATAAAGAGGACTTGGCGGAAGAGGCTTCATTAAGCTCTTACTCCGGTCTGCAAGGGATCCCACTGCCCCAGCTCCCAGCCTCCAAAGGTGACTGACACTCTATCAATGTCATTTGAAGGCAAGCACATCCATTTAAAAGGCTGATATAAAGGCAATAACAACTCATCAGAATTACACATGAGTTGTTATACAATGTGAGTGATAACAGTAAATAGGTCCAAGAAACGTGGAGATGAAATTCCTTGCTGTGGCACCTGTATTTCATGTAATGTTTCATACTTTGTTGACATACCATCCCAGACATATTTTTCTATATAATGCAAAACAGTGGAAATCATCTCCTGTCGTCTAGAGCTTTAATTGTTCTTTCGTCATTCCACGGAAGCTTTATGCTCATTTTATAAATTTACTTTAAGCTCATTCTGTAGAGCAAAGCTTCAGGTTGTTCTTCTTTGCTGCTGGTTGCTAGATCGTTCCACACCCTGAAGTACACACACCTAGTTCCAGAGACTGAACAAGGAAGGGAAACTTAATTTCATCAAGTTAGCAGGTTGGAGAGAGAGAGAGAGATCTAAAGTAGATGGTGAGTTGAGATCTTGACCTAAGTGAGATTTTTAGAGTTCCAACTGCTTTGTGTGGATTTAAAAAATCAATTACATTTGGTATTGTCTTTTTTTAGAAGATTTTACTTATTTGAGAGAGAAAGAAAAATAGAAAAAGCATGTGCACAGGGCAGGGGCAGAGGCAGAAGGAGAAATGGGCTTCCCACGGAGTGGGGAACCTGACGCAGGGCTGGATCCCAGGACCCTCAGGATCACGACCTGAACCAAAGGCAGATGCTTAACTGACTGAGCCCTCCAGGTGCCCCACATGTGGTATTGTCTTAGGGGCACTCTCCAGGAATGACCGTCAGTGTGAATTGTAAAATGTTCTGCATCTCTGCCCTGTCCGTCCAATGTCAAGTTCAGATTTTTCCCTTCCTCTTTGAAGTAAGAACGTTGCATTATAGAGGGAACAAAAAGGTGGTGGCCTTGTGTTTACTCATTCAGTCTTGTCATTAACCCTCAACTGGTTTGTGCCCTGTGTGGGGCCCTGAGGCTATGCACATGCGAGGGACAGACATTATCTTTACTTCCCTGGACTCTTTCGTGGTCTACTTGGCATTCTAAAGTACAGGTCTTCACATTCAAAAGTGGGTTTCTCAAACTGTGGCCACAATTTCTTACTTGATACTGAGAATCTCAGCGCAGGAAATCCTCCACTCTCTCCAGTCAGTAATCTACACTATGGTGCTCCTGCCTATTCAGCAGTCTGAAATGTTGTAATGCCCCTGAAGTTGACACAGGAGCGCAGAGGGGGACAGTGAGCGTGAGCGTTCTGTTAGGCAGCTGACAGGTGCGCGCATGACCAGCATACCCCACTCGGATAACGGGCAGTCACGGGTATTCTCTTTCACGAAATCCATTCATCAAAAACCAGGCATCAAACAACTATTGAGAATCTTCTGCGTTTAACTTTGAAGGATGTAATGCAGTAAAATGTTATTCCTGGTCTCAAGCTTTCTAAGGAAAAAAAAAAAAAAAGAGGAGGTTGGCTTCCTGAAGACCTTCCTGAGCTCGTGGTTTAAGTTGGAGGCTGTGCTGGGTGTGTAGTAGGTCAAGACTCATTGCCGCTGTGGCTGGCGAGGAAGGGGAGGGGGGCGGGCGGTTGGATTATTTAGCACTGGATGGCCTTGCTTCCTATTCAGTATGACACACGCCGTTTCAATTCAAGATCTTTATTCAAAGGGCTTGGCCATGTGGGCTTACGGTCTAGATGTGTCTTTTTATAGGTACCATCTCAGTGTCTATCTGGATATAAATTAAGGAAATATGTAGAAAATTGCATTAATATTTCATGTAGTACCTATTTCCTATATGCCACTGTCCTAACCCTTACAGTAAGTTATGCTATGTGGTTATCTCCCTGTTGGAAGCTTTTGATTTTTTTATGCAACAGAAAGAAAGAGTTTTTGATGTAAGTGAATGAGCACCAATTGCCCCTGTCACCTTGTTGGATGATTTGGAAAGAGTCTCTTAGCTATTAGCAGGCTATTAGCATAACAGACATTAAAATGATTAAAATATCAGTGATTACTTCAATCCCTAGGGCTATAAAAAGGTTTTTTTACAAAGCGCATAACAGAAAAGAAGCAGGTAGTTCACTTGAGGGGATCTATCTGCCTTTGTTCCCAAAGAGCCTCTTAGCTCCTCGTGGAAACAATGACATGATGTGGGCCACATTACCGATTCGTTGATAATTTTCTAAGGAGACAGCAGAATGTCTAAGAAAGACCACTGAGCTAGGAGTCTGGGTTCCAGCCGTGAACCTGTCCCCGATGGGTTATATTAACTTTCCAACCTGTCTGAGCCTTCTTCTGAAGGTGGGAGATTTCCTTTTGAGCCCCTCAGACATTTTTGTGACATTGAAATGCTGTGGTGTGTATGGAAAACAGGGCCATGCCATACAAGGTCAGGGGCAGACTGGAAGTCAAGGATAGCACAACAATATGTTGTAAGGCTTTTTGATTGATTACGGGGTTCAGTTAAAGGTTCTCTGTGATGCAGTTTCAGAGTACAGCAAATGCAAGTTACAATTATGTGATTGAGCCCTGGTTGTTTGGTCCCTGGTCTGCCCACTGGAGATCCAGCTAACTTATCCAACTGCCTTTTTCTTTCCCTTCCCCCCACCCTTTTTTTTTTGGTAGAATATAACTTGTTTCTTTCAGTCTTCTCAGTTTTCTAGGTTTTTGATTTCATGTTGCATCTCTTCAAAAGAATTCTCCCTGGTTATCCTCCCACCGAACTCTTCCCCCACTCTTAGTTTTGAAGTGGCATGTGTCCTGCTTTCACAGAAGAAGCAAAGAATAAAGTAACAGGCTAACGATGAGTTGTTCTATAAAAGAAGGTACACAAAGGGAATTTTACAGCTCTACAATTTTCTACAACTCTGATTATCCTATAAACTTTGCCATTCTATAGTTCTTCACATCTACATGTTTTCTGGGAAGAACTTTCGTGAACATTGATGCACATTTTTGCTATTTAATACTAGCTCCTTCTGTTTTATAAAAGGAAAAAAAAGAGTAGCATCTATTTGACTGACTTATTTCGTGTGAAGCCGGCACTTGAGAGAGCTTGCACACTGCCTGTGTGATTTAACACGGGCCCAAAAGACGGTGCTATTTCTCACACTTTGACAGCTCTGGGTTTTGTTGTGTTGTGTTTTGTTTTTTAAGATTTTATTATTTGAGAGAGAGAAACACAGCGGGAGCAGGAACACAAGCAGGGGCAGAGGGAGCGGGAGAAGCAGGCTCCCCACTGAGCAGGGAACCCGATGTGGGTCTCGATCCCAGGACCCTGGAATCATGACCTCAGCCAAAGGCAACTGCTCAAACAACTGCCCTTATAGCTCTGGGGTTTTAAGCCAAGAGCCCCAACTGTGTCTTTAATGGAGAACAGCGTGATTCCTGGGGGAGGATCCTGCTGGGAATGAGTAGAGGAGAGTGTGCTGTGGCCCATCTGGGTGAGCCATCCAGGATGGCCCCGACGGCCAGGCTCAGAGGTGGCAGGGAGCCTTCAGAACTGGGGCCACAGCCCAGCGGTGATTCTGCCTTCAGATGCCCAAATTACTGACAGCTAATGGAGGGTTCTTCCAGGAAAGTAGAAGGGTCAGTTGGAAGAAGTTGGTCTATGGGGGCAGATGCCGGCTGGGGACTTTGCAGGGTGTCGCTGTGTAAGGGATGGGTAAGTGCAGTGCTTGGCAGTGTAGGCAAGTGCCTGTAACTGTGACCCTCGAGCGGGCAACCCTCCCCCCAGCCGGCCATGCCCAGAGCCCAGGAAGCAGTAGCAACTGCCGCCCTAGGACCCTGCCAGGGAGAAGCCACCTCAGACAGCAGGACACAGGGAGAGCGCTGATCAGTGTGCTTACAAGGACCCTCGTGAGCGTCCTTGGTCCAGGACATAAGCCATCGCAGAAAGCCTGTTGTGCTGAGTTCAGAAGGACAAGGAGCCGTGTTTTGCAGAGTAAAGCAGTAAAATATAAGATGCTCTGAGGGCTCCAGCGATGCCAGCTGCTTGTCAGTTTCACAGTTTTGTGTGCCGCAGGCTCAGTGAGCTTGTATTTTACCACCACTTTGGTCCAGAGAATGTTTTTGCCTTCCTTCTAATACTACAGGGCAGTATTAGACCCAGGGAAGTTCCTGGCTAGACAAGCAACGGTAACTATTGTACGTATAGTTAACCCTGCAGCGGAGTGCGTATTGACGTCTACCTCGCATGTTAATTAGAAGCATAAGTAGGTGACGTGCGCATTTGTTACTGACCAAAGAGGAAATCAATATGCTCACATGTAAGTGACCCCCACGGCCCTCTCTAACGTCTTCCAGTGTCTTTGTTTGGCAAGCAACCTGGGAAAAGTGTGCCAGAAGCTAAAAATGCAGTTCACGTCCGTGGACTTGATTTGGTGTATGTCCACAGGAAGCCGAGGGCATCTCTCCCTGAGGTCTGAATTTGTATTATAATGCGAGAAGCTAAAGGCTTGTCTTTTTTTAGAAATAAAAAAAAAATTAAATTAAACCTGTTTCAGTTACATACAAGATTAGCAGCTCACTTTGGGGTGGGGGGGATTATCTTTTTGTGCTAGGTCTTTTTGCATTTGGTCCATTTGGGTTTCCGTTGGTCTTGACCTAGTGGTCAGGAATCCTTGCTGGGTGCTCTTTCAGGGAGTGATGCTCCAGAGGAGCAGGGAGATCTCACCCGGCATCCTTCACTAGAACTAGCCACAGAGACAAGAGGAGTGTGTGCGAGGCCAGGGACAGGTGTAAAGGGTGAGAAGTTTCTCTCATGTTCCCTGTAACAGGGAGCTGTAGGCTAAGTGACAACTCTTATTTTAAACCTCTTCCTAGTTCCCTAAAAATTGGCTGAATTTTCTACCTGTGTCCTTCCAGACATTTTTTAGAACAGAACTGTGTTTGACTGGGTTTGATGGTATGTTGCCACATAAAATTAGTGGCATTTATTTGATGGTTTAGTCCTAGAAATAAAGCAGAAACCTCGCTTGTAAGAGTAGTTGCTATAAAAGTGTCCCATACTCACAAAATTTATTTTGGTTTTCCAAATAAAGCCATTCTTTCGAAAAGAGCTATTCTTTATTCAGGCATAAGAGCCCCAGTTTTTAGTATTAAGAAGATCATTTACATATGACTTTGTCCAAAATGTTGGAAATGAAATAATTCCACCCGGAATCTCCCGTCAAGCGCGTGTGTTCGCACACGTTTGTGTCAGCACTCTTTTAAAATATTAGTCATGATTATGCATTTATATAATGTTTTTCCTCAAAGATTCGAGCTAAATTACAATGTCTTAGGAAAGGCTACAATCGAGGAGCATGAATGAAATATTTCACATGCCTCAGCCATCTGTTTTCTCTTTGCTTTTTCTTCCTTTTAAGCCTAGCCCAAACCCAAACAGGATCTGGAGATACACATTGGTCCACAGGATCCAAGGTTCCTGTTCCTTTCATTCAAATATAACTCCAGAACCCCTCACTTCGATTCCCTGACAGGTACTCTCTGGGCCCCTGCAGGCTTTGAGACCAAAGCCCTGGGTTCACCTCACTACCATTGACTTGCTTAGAGTACCCAGTAGGCTGGAAGACAAGAGTAGGTTTTCTTAATATTTTGATATGACTGCCATATCCCACCTCATGATTTCTAATTAGGTTGTTGGTCTCTGGATGAATCAGTAGTCCCAGGGGATGTGTCACCTAGTTAAAGAGAAAAACACTGGGAAATAGTACAAGTCCATGAGTAAACATTGCAGAGCCTTGGAGTTTCATGAAGTAATGATGATAATAATAATAATAGCCATGCAATCCAGTGTAAATCTGGGCTTATCAAATTGACCAGTCGTTTAACTAATGTGTTGAGGAGATCCAGGGTAATTTAAACTTGTCTAGGTTAGAGATAATTTTGGTTTGAAGGAAGGAAAGTTAAAATAAAAGATGAAGTAAAGTTTAATAAAACAAGCAGGAGGTTCTCCTTCAGATGGTTTATTCAGTCCCTTTCTAAACTCAGACGGTAGCACCAACCATGCATTTGGTTTCCCGAGCCAAAAATCAGGTCATTGTTGTATTCCTACCTGTTTTTCCAAGGACTGTTGATTTGATGGGTGAGAAGTAACTTTCATCCAATACTGCTGTACCTTCCATACCTCCTGTCCCCCCAGAAACTCAGGATATCCTCTATAACTCAGGAGTTCAAGTTCCACATGATGTCTGAAAAAGACCTTATTGAGGTATGACTGATGTCACAAGGCTGTAGACATCTAATGCACACAGATTAGTGAGTTTGGAGATAAGTATACAGCCTTGGAACCATCACCCTAATCAACGCCGTAAGTGTATCCATGGCCTCCAGAAGTTTCCTTCCATTCTACATATGTATGTATGTCTCTCTTGACATAGACCTTCCTTTACTCATCACCCTGGGCACTCTGTGAACCTTTTAATCTGGTTTTACGTATCTTTTAATTCTGGAGATTGTCCTGTATTGTTTCTTAATCATTTCCTCCCCACCTTTCCCCCCCTCTTCTCTTTCTGGTACCTCTGTCTAGACATCAGGCTTCTTGGATCCAACTTTAATTTTCACATGCTTGTGTGCTTGTAACAGTTTTAGAGAGGTCCTCAGTTTACCTTGGTCTTAGTAAACTTCTTTTTTTTATTTTTGAATTTTAGCTATCATGTTTTTAAATTTCAAAAGTTCTTTCTTATTCTGTAAGGATATGGTTGGTCGGTGAGCCTCACTGCGGGGTGATTGGGTGGCTTACATCTAATTACAACTCATTGTCTTTTTTTTTTTTTTAAGATTTTATTTATTTGACAGAGATCACAAGTAGGCAGAGAGGCAGGCAGAGAGAGAGAGAGGAGGAAGCAGGCTCCCTGCCGAGCAGAGAGCCTGATGCGGGGCTCGATCCCAGAACCCTGAGATCATGACCTGAGTGGAATGCAGAGGCTTAACCCACTGAACCACCCAGGTGCCCCTCAACTCATTGTCTTTTTGCTAGAAGATCCTCCTTAGCCTTTTGTAGGCTGATCAGCATTCTGAAGCTGGGTTTGGAGGAAGGGGAGATGACTGTGGGTCTCATTTTCCAGTGAGACTTTCACTTAACCTTTTGTTTTCAGCCATGCTCTCCTCTGTTGGAGCCGGGATCCTTCAGGTGGAGTTCCCCACATCGTTGCTCCTGCCCCCTAGAGGTAGGGGTGGTTATTGCCTGATTAAACCCTGCCATGTAATGCTCAAACTTTCCTTTGTTCTCTCTTTTGTAAATCACCCCCTCCTAGGAAACCTTCTCTCTTGCTTTCGCCTCCTGCAGTGCCTGGCACTTCCCGTCCCTTTGCCCCTTTTCGGGGGGTGTGTAAGGGGAATAGTCACATCTTTCCTTGTGTCCCTCTACATCACTCTTGGGTTTTGCCTTCCTCTGCTCTGCTGAACCATCAGCACCGTTCCATTTCCCTTCTCCCTGTGATTGCCGTGGTTTAGAATTCCAGCTGTCTCGAGTTTGGTAGATGGTCAGCTTTGTTTCTGTTTCTTGTTCTCATTCTTACATGATTTGGAAAAGAGGCTGAAATGTCCCTCTACCATCTTGAGACTGGAAGTCTCCTTTTTAAAGAACCACACCTTCCCCTAGTGGATTTCTTGGGGGGAGAGTATGAGCAAGCTTCTGCGTTGACTCTGGAACATCCGGGGAGAGACACCCCTCGATCAACATGGTAACCAGGGCTCAGACTTGAAACTTACCCAGGCTTCCGTGCGCTTGCCATACTGTGCCAGCTGGTGTCCCAGGCTCCCTTTGGTCAAGCTAATAGTGCTGTCTGCACTCTGTAATTAATGAGAAACTTGAGAGAGGTCTGGCTTAAATCACAATGTGAGGCTGACCGGTCTCCCGTTCCTGACTGCTCCCCGAAGCACATGAGAGTGTGCTCCAGCACGTCCCGTTTGGGGGACCGGAACTCTAGTTCAAGAGAGCGACCACGGCTACTAAGAACCCCACTTTGACCAGATGGGCACTCTGCTTTCCCCTTGACTGTGACGGCGTTTACTGCTTTTGTTTTTCACTTTTCTCAGACTCCATAGAAAAGGTGGACCTGTGACGTAATTCTTAGTTCTATAACTGTGCTTCTTTCGAATCTGTTCAGATCGTATGGGAGGCACTTTTAATCTGTTGAAGTTTGTTCATTGCCCTGTGTTCGGTATGTGTGATTTCCATGTATGCAACTTGGTTAAAATGTATTCGGGTGTAAGAAGTTTGCAGACGACCCAGAGAGACAGGATATATGCACGCAATGCCTAAAGCAATAGCTTGTCATTAACCAGAGCCACAAGCCTGATCCCGGATGCTGCTGGTTCCTGCTGGGTCATAGACAGAGTCCCCATAAACCAGGGATGCTCCTGGGGGTTCCTGGCTTTCCTCCATGGTCTGGAAGCCCTGAGCAGCCGCGTCGATGGCTCAGCACGGAGCCCGCCTACCCACCCGCTCTTCTCCGCCCAACAGAGGGTGTTCCGAGCTCTGCCGGATCCCCATGGTAGAGTATAAACTGGACAGCGAAGGCACCCCATGCGAGTACAAGACGCCCTTCCGGAGGAACACCACGTGGCATCGCGTACCCACCCCAGCCCTGCAGCCCCTGGCCCGGGCCTCCCCCGTGCCCGGCACACCCGACCGACTGCCGTGCCAGCAGCTGCTCCAGCAGGCCCAGGCTGCCATCCCTCGGAGCACCTCCTTCGACCGGAAGCTGCCGGATGGCACGAGGTAAGGCCTTTCCTCTGGGACGGCCCTTGCGAAACTCTGAGGCTTGAACTTGACATCACAGGGAGGACTCCTTTCTTGGCTTGTTTCTGAGTTCACTTGTTCTGCCCCAGCTGGCAGGAGGGGCAGCAGGGCAGGCCCCAGATGTGGTCGTGCTTAGGATCCGTCTCATACCTCACCCAACGGGGCTGCCCCAGGCTGGCCCACCGGGGCCTCGCCTTCCCCTCTCCTGGTCCTCCCGGTCACCTTGCTCCCTACACCTGGACAAGACACCCAAGAGAAGGGATTCTTCTTAGATAAGTGCAGGCGGTTTTGAGTATAAATAAAACTGCAGATCAGTGACCAAATCCCATCATCCTGATGTGTATAGTATTTTAAGAGGTCCCAAGATCATTAGCATTTCCTTGCTTTTTTTTTTCTTGTTTTAAGCAAACTGAGTGAAGTTTAAAATTAACTTTTTTTTTTTTTTAAGATTTATCTATTTATTTTAGAGAGAGTAGGGAGAGGGGCAGAGGGAGAGAATCTTCAAGCAGACTCCCCACTGAGCAGGAGCCTACGTGGGGCTCGATCTCACAACCCTGAGACCATGACCTGAGCCGAAACCGAGAGTCAGGCACTCAACTGACGGAGCCACCCAGACGCCCCTAATATTAATTTTTCAATGAGAAGATGCTGTTGTTTTAAAGTGCATGTATGGCATTAGAAGCTGGTGAGAATTTGGGGGGCGCAATTCACAGTAGGTAGTTTTAATTGAACGAAATGGTAAATTCGTCTTGTTAATTGCAGCCGCTTTTTATTTCCGCTTTTTTGTAACTACGGGCCATGGCGAAGTGGTGAGTTTCCGCAAACTGGTTTGCCAGGCTCTGGTCTCCTAAAGTGTTGGCATCAAGGGCGCTGGGCCAGGCTGCTGACCCTGTGGCAGCTCACCGCCGCTATTGCTCATGCTCTCTCCCCACTCCGATTTCCTCATCTGAAAAATAAGCTTAGTCATAGTAGAGAACTCTGCAGAGCATTACAAAGGTGGACTCAGTATTTGCAGACTGCTTCCGGAACCATTCCGGCACGTAGTAAGGCTGTATAGGTAAGATTAAAACTTGAGGTCTTTCTCTGCTTTCTCCAGTCTATTCTTGACAGGTCAAATGCAGAAACAGCATTCCTTTAACTTGACATTAAATCATCTCGGCTCTGGGTCTCCTTTCCCAGAGGTCCGCTGAGTTTATAAACTCCCCATATTCAAAGAAGCGCACATAGGTAGCTCACAGGAGGGGTCTGCGGGGTCCGCAGAGCCTCCCTTAGTAAAGTAAAATTTAGTGAATTATAGGGGGGATAAAAAAAAAAGACCTGGAGGGTTCTAGCAGCAAAATGGAAACTTGGCAAGCCCGTCTTTATCAAATGGGTTCTCATGAGCATTACTTATTTCTGTGTGTCTGAAATAAATAGGATTGCATCCAATGGATGTGTGAAAATAAATGGTTTTGACAAATTTAGAGTTCTGTCTCTGCATGGGTTTTAAATACAAGACGAAAACATGCCTTGTGTTAAGTTTTCATTGAGCAAGTAATAGTAACGTTTTCGTAATTCTGGATTCTGGTGGGTTCTATCGTGGTTCTTCCATATTTCACTGGAGTCATCACTGAGCTTTAAATCTCTGGAGAGTGACGGCTTACTCCTGCCCCATCCCTTCCCTGTAACGAGCTGCCAGCCGTGAGCCACCCGCTGTCTCTGGCCTCTCCTGTTCTTGGTCTGTCGGTCCAAAGTGCATTCCGTTTCATTTTGTGATGTGTATTTATTTCTTCCTTTCCTTTGTTGCTGTCAAATGAGTTTATTAGTAAAGCGGGACGGGCCGGGTCCCCACGTGGACACCCCGAAGATATGTTGCTGCCCTGTTAATGATTCTAGTCACTGTTTCAGAAGTTCGCCCAGCAACCAGTCGTCCTCCAGCGACCCCGGGCCTGGCAGCAGCGGACCCTGGAGACCACAAACGGCGTATGACGGGTACTGCTCAGTCCTCCCTCATTGCTGGCCCCTGGGAGGGACTTGGTCAGGGGCTCACGCAGAAGCATTTACCGTGTGCCTGCTGTATATGAAGCCATTTGGGGGATGGAAAAATGCCAGACAGGCTTTTAATAAGTCCCTGTCCAGGCCAGAAAGCTCATCATTCCTGTGCACGTAGAGCTTGTTTGTCTGTTTTCGGAGCCTGCCTATTTTTTTCATGTGAATAAGGAAAGTCTTTCTGAAAAATGAAGGATTTGGGGACTCTACAGTCAGTAGCCCTTGGGAGTTGTCCCCTCACTTAAACTGCCAACAAGGAATAAATTCACAGCCTCTCTGGGAAGTGCATCTTCTCCGAACACGGCCCCAGATCGGAAGAGGCAGGTTTAGCATTTAGCCGTCTTTTCATGCCTCCTGTTTGAGAACAGTAGAAGGGTGCCTCATACATCCAGCTGAGGAGTGTCCCTTGGAGTGTGTGCCTGAATGTCATATCCAGGAGCCGGCAGCTCAGGTACAGCCTGAGGACACTTGGGGACACAGAGATGCTGAACTGACAGATGCAGCAACTCACGGGAAACATTCACGACTTCTGGGAGGAAAAGGTGCTCCCAGCAACATCATTGCCCTATATTGCTTTTAATTGGGTCTGGAGACGAGAGAATGGCCAGGTCAGACGAGAAGGGTCTCCCACGGGAACAGCAGCTTTCTGTTACCGCTCTCACAGGTGCGGAGGGAAGCGTCTCTTCCTGGATCCCGCTTCCCTCTGGTCTGGGCTTAGAAGTGGATATTTGCAGTCAGTTACATGTGCGTCCCCTACCTTGCGTAGCAGATGGAGTTCTTGAAAAGAACTTGACATTTTTCTCAGTCGAGTTGCATTTGGAAAGTGGAAGGGATTTTTTTTTTTTTTTTTTTTGGATCAGTGGAAAAACCGTCCCTGTCTTTCTTTTGCAAACGAGGATCTGTCACAGAATCCTGTAGGAATCACTTGGAGACAGGAAGAACTTTCCTGGGATTTCTTTCCTTTTTAAGATTGTATTGTCCTATGTGGGGTTTTCATAAAACGGAGTCCAATCCACCTAGATGTCGTCTCAAGCCAATCAATGGACTTTCTTTTCCTTAAAAAATTGGACGTAAGGAAGTATCAGGGCCCAAGAGAAAACAAAACGAAACCACAGCAGTGAGCTCCTCCTTGGCTTCCCGGGGACGGGACAGCTCCTCTGACCCTGGGCAGCTCTCCAGCCTCCCGGGATCGGCAGCCTTTTTGTGTCTACACGTGGCTGTCACCCAGGTGCCTCTGTTGAGCCAGCGGGGAAACGAGAGTCCCCGGTTCCAGGTGCTGACGCTTCTCTGGCAGGGTTGGGCCGGCAGACAGTGGCCCTTCCGTTTGCCAAAAGCAGCCTCTGCTGCGGGGCTTCCCTGGGACGGGCCCGGCGGGAGCAGCACACGGGGCGGGGGACGCACGGGGTGGGGGGGTGCACCCAGGGGACACCCGGCGAGCAGGCCACTCAGCTCTGTGCTCTTTGCAGATGCCACTCTCCTCTGCTGCTCGAGCACCAGGGTGCGGGCCCTTTGGAGTGTGAAGGAGCCAGGGAGCGGGAGGACGGCCTGGACGGAAGCAGGCACCTGGGTAATGAGACATGCAGCTGCCCAGCCCTTCTGTCCTGCTCCCTCTTTCCTCCCATCTCTCGTCCACTCATCCGTCCTTCATTCCCATTGGTCAGCGCCGTCCTGCAACAATGCCCGTGCGGTCAGCTGGGTCTCCCAGTGTCGCGGGGGATGTGGTCGTGGGTCACCGTACTGGTGGTACCGACGGAAATGGAACCTGAGCTTTATGTGAGTTGTTTTGTGGAAGCTCAGGGGATATCCACTGGTGAGACCAGAACGTTCCAGAACCACAGTCTTGTTCATTTCCCCCAGACCATTTTGTCGTCCGGCTTCTGTGTTTGCTTTGCTCTTTTGTCAACACAACAAATTAGATACTCAGCTATTCTCTTCTTCATGTGACAGAAACCAAATGGCATGGCCCGCCCCCCAAAGTCCTGAGTTCCTATAAAGAAAGAGCCCTGCAGAAGGACGGCAGTTGCAAGGACTCCCCCAATAAGCTCTCCCACGTAAGTCCTCCTTCGCGGGCTACCCTCTCGCGTGGCCGTTCCGAGCCATCTCAGCACACAGCGGGAGCTGTTCCAGCAGGGACTCTCAGTAGAGGCGAGGTGAAAATAAAGGAAGACTTTAAGCTCCCTTTTTTCCTCCTTGATTTATGAAGAACCTCCAAGAAAGGTCACACCGTAAATTATTGGCAAAACCTAGATTATATCCTCAGCCTTTTGATCCTTGATACCCAGTGTAATAGTTACTAAATCACAGTCCTGTTTTTAATCTGTGAACGGTTCGCTCCCTTGTGGGCATTACCTGGTGGGCTTGGCCAGAAACCAGGAGGCGGTGTGTGTATGTGTAGCCGGAGTGGCTCTGCCCACAGCTGGCCCCTCACTGTCTGGTTCCTGATGGTCCCCGGTAACGCTGGCAGCTGCTGACTAAGGGGCAGGCTGCACTCCAGCCACGCCCGGTGCATGGCTCTCGGTCATTGGCACATGGGGTATCAGTTACTCATTTACTCCTCACCCGCTGAGGCAGCCTCCCAGGCCACCGTCGCTCCATGAGGCACAACTTTCTATCGCACGTGAAAACACAAATTGTGGGTCATTGCCACACAAAGCCAACGGTTTGAAAACTTGCAAGTGAAGAAATTTTATCATTTCCTAACTTCGTTGCATTTTCCCCTCTTCTTCAAGAGGCCTTAGCAAGCTCCACAGCCGGGGACTCGGGAACACGTGTGACGTTCCTCCCCTTTGTGCTGTGGGGCCCTTGTCTTGAGTCAGCCTTACAGCAGCCCTAGAATTCTACCTTTACAAGTCTCAGCGCTGGTTTAAGCAAAGGAAGGCAGGGGTGGGAGTAGGCCGGGAGAGTACCTGTGTGTGCTGCGAAGGTCAAGGGCAGGGGCGTGTGTAGAGCTGACAGGGTGACAAGGTGAAGAAGAAACGCCAAGGCGCTCGACGGCAGGTCAGGGCACAACTTGTGCTCACGATCCTGCCCTTTGCTGGGGCTTCCAAGGTTCCCAGGCTGTGCAGAGCCACCGTATCTGTAGGGGACCCGTCAGAGGGACCTCTTTTGTCTTCCGAGGACCGCAGAGCCCTGCTCATTAGCACCTGGGGCACCCGATGACTTGGGCTCTCTCAGAGAAGTCACTTGTACCTACAATGCACTTTGTGGCTGCAGGACATTAGAGAGTATTATCTTGCTGGGCCCACAGATTAATCATCCGAGCTCAACACTGGGAGCAGAGAGAAGGGCTAAGTGACAAGACGATATTGTGCTGCTGGGATTCAAACCCAAGTCCTCTGTCCACACCCAGGGCTGGCACTGTAATTAGTCACAGGAGAATTTTTTTAAAGATTTTATTTGTCTATCTGACAGACAGAGGTCACAAGTAGGCAGAGAGGCAGGCAGAGAGGGGTGCCGAGCAGAGAGCCCGATGTGGGGCTCGATCCCAGGACCCTGAGACCATGACCCGAGCCGAAGGCAGAGGCTTAACCACTGAACCACCAGGTGGCCCAGGAGAATTTTCTTGATAAAAAGCTGCTCTCCCCCCTTTATTTAATTTTCCATGTGCTTTCTCAGTTTGTACAACATGTGTTGGTTTATTTTCTGGCTATGACACTGTGGTAATATTTCTGTGCTCGAGGCACGAATAATTGAACAGAGATTTGAGAAGATTCCTATTTAACTTTAAATGAATTATGAGAGGAGTTAGGAACCTGGGACTTCTATATCAAATCAGAATTTTTTTTTTTAAGTGAGTTCTCTTCTTGCCTCCCGTTGAAGAGCTAGTAGAAAGGGCTCAGGTGCGATCCTCTGGTCTGTAGCTTTGGGGGTCTGGGTGAGACTAACTGTCTTCATAAAGAAGCAAGGTAGGGGCTCTGTCTGAAGCCTTTCCATTCCTCTTCCCAAGATTGGAGACAAAAGTTGCTCCAGTCACTCCAGCAGCAACACACTCTCCAGTAACACGTCCAGCAACAGCGACGACAAGCACTTTGGGTCTGGGGACCTGATGGACCCAGAGCTGCTGGGGCTGACCTACATCAAGGGGGCCTCCACGGACAGCGGCATCGACACGGCCCCCTGCATGCCCGCCGCCGTCCTGGGCCCCGTGCACCTGGCGGGCAGCAGGTCAGTGATCCACAGCCGGGCCGAGCAGTGGGCCGACTCCGCCGACATTCCGGGGCCCGACGACGAGCCGGCGAAGATGTTCGCGGTGCACAGCTACGCGCCGGCCATCTCGGCGGGCAGCGCGGCCGACGGCAGCATGGGGGACCTCAGCGAGATCTCGTCGCATTCCAGGTCAGTGCCCTGGGGGTGCCCCTGGGTCCCGCGGGGGTCAGGGAGGGGCCTGAAACGGGAACAGCAGGGTAGCCCGACACCAGGCTGCCCAGCCACCGGACTTCGAGTGAAGTGCTTGTATCGGAAGTGTGATTGGGAGATTTGCACAGCAGGTGGCTGTGACTTGACTTCCTCATTCAGCCGCAGAGAGAGCTACACACAGGTAGGAAGTGCTCCAGTCAGGCCACTGACCTCTCTCTCCCAGTTTAATCGGTTCCTATAAGGAACCGATTGTAGGAGAAGTGGACAGGAGCTGGACAGTATTCTGGTTGCAGCGCCGGTAACCTGGGGAGTGGGGTCTGCGTTGTCTGCACGTAGCTCCCTCCGATTAGGGCGGTGCCCGTGGCTTCTGTGTTCCAAAGGCCCCCTTACCAAACATGGGTACCCGAGGTCTGAGAGTATGTTCACATCATCAGTCCAATATTTTTTTTTAATAAAGACTAACTAAATTTACAGGAAGTGTTTTCCAAGTGTAGATGTTTAACATGAAGTTCGAAGTAGTTTTATACCCTTCTGTGATGTATGTCTGTACAGTGGTTTTAAAACCCCTCGATCATTTGTGATTTCTGCTGTCAGAGACGAGACAGAAATCCGTATTTGTTCAGGGTTGGTGGTGGACAGAAGTTAACCCCTACACACCGACCACCCTAGAATTTCCCTTCTTGTCTTCAAGGCTTCCTAACTCAGCTCCCGGGTACTGTCGGGCTTTTCCCCACAGCCCTTCTCAAGGCCAGTGCTGCCTGCCGGACCTTCTCCCTTCCTCCCACAGTCCCCCTGGGGACTTCTTGAGATCTCGGCTTGAAGCCACGAGGGGCAACACCCTATGCAGCCAGCGGGCAGGGACAGGAGGGATCTGCAGCCCCGTTCCCAAAGCCAACGTGCAGAACGTTTCAGCTCTCTGCCCTGGACATCAAGGGAGGTCACTTCTGTGAGCCTCGCACACGCGCGTACATATTCACTGCCGCCGTTGCTCTTTTCTTGTCCTGTGGCTCCCACTTCATCAGTGTCTTACTGACCATCTGTGTCACTTGAGGGCATTCATGTCACAAGTCAAACTCCCCACTGTTTCACACAACATAGGCAGTACTTTAGCTCCTGTGATGGAAAGGTCTAGAACTGTCAAAGTTCTTCTGCTTGCAGCTATGTGATAACCCCCCAAGACTGTCAGCTCCCATCTTAAAGCTCCACATGATAGCCCGTGAAGTCTTAGGGGGCGCCTCCTGATCCAAGATGGCCGTGTCACCTGCAGGCCCCCTGAGCCCATGCCCCAGTGTCCACAGGAAGAAAGTGTGGTCCTTCTCCAGTTTCAGCAAAAACTCCACCCCTGCCATCTCCACATTCCCTCCTCACGTCCCCTTGGCCTTACCACAGTAGTAGGGGGTTCCACTGTCTGAGGAAAGCAGTCCCCCCCCCGCCTCGCTGGGCCTGTACCATGCAGCTGAGGGGTGGTGAAGACAGCTGCTTCCCCAGAAGAAAATCGGGGTGTTGTTCCACCAGGAGAAGGGGGAGCGGGTGCCAGACAGGGGAATCGTAAGGGTCCCCCCACACTCGGTCTCCTGTTGGGGCACGGGAGCTTAGGATATGGAGATTCTTTTCTAAAACAGATGTCCTTACTACTGTTTACCGGTTCTCTTGAATAATTTCACTGGAAATATGTTTAGTGATGAATAACTTATATAATACAGACGTACTGGCAAGGACTTTTGTTACCTGCATGATTCCTGTCCAACTTCCAGGACACTTGGAAACCAGACATACTATAGAAATCCCCTTGGAATGTTAGACCCTCCTAATGTCTTGTTCGGAGTCTACGGTTTGGTAAAACAGCTGACTTCAGGATCCCTGGTTAGACAAATGTAATGGGCATCGCAAATAGAATTTTGTAGCACTGTTATGGGAAATTTCTGCGGAAGCTGCTTGGAGGGCACGTTCGTTTATAAATAGACGCAGGGATATTTATAGGCCTTTGAAGGAGATTTTCTTGAATACCTTACCCATTCATTAAATTAATGGGTGACGCTATTAGAAAGTATATAAAAGTGGGAGATTGAATTTCTGATTGATTGTGCTTTTTTCTACCACTTGAAACTGAACGTGTGCACAGCTGTTGGGGAGATGATATATGCTGAGGGGCTGGAATCCTTTACCACAGGGCTGGGGTTTTCTTGTGGTTCTTAGCGGATGGGGACTTTGAAGCCGCATTTCAGCTTACACTGTAGGCTTTTGCTCAGTATGGAATTCTGTCATTAAATTGAGTCTTTGAATCCTTCCTCCTGTCTGTCCCCTGACCTGTGCAGGAGGACTAGAGAGAATAAAACTTACAATATCTTGAAGTTTTTAAAAATATTTAAAAATTTTAAAGATTGTTATGTGTATATATATATATAAAATACTTTATCTTGAAGTACTTGAAGCATTAAATATATCATACTTTACATGTAAAATGTTTGCAGTAAGATTTGAAATCTCTGCAGGTTGAGGTAAAAGGAATTTTGCTCTTGAAAACGTCTGTCGGATTCTCCGGACCCCGAAGGGCCAGCGCCCCGACTGGGCTCTGCGTGTCTGTGATGACAAACCCCCAGCCCCCTGCGCTCCTCTCCTGTCTGTGTTCGGGCTGGGGCGTGGTCACCCAGGAGCCGAGGCCTGGTGCTCACGGGCCACTGTTGTGGCTGGGAGTAGCCCAGGTGGCAGAAGGAGCAAAACGAACTCGTAGGGGCTGACCCCAGGGCCGACCGCCCTGGCTGAGGTCCCACCCCGCCCCCACACACGCTAGGTATGCCATCCCCTGTCTGCCTTTCTGCTTAGCACTCACCCCTGGCTGAAATGGTTTGTGCCTTCTGTACATCTCCCGGCACAGCGCTGTAGCTCCCCGGTGCCTTCCTGGGGCGTCCGGAGGCTGGGAGGCACTTGGCCTGTCTTGTGCGCTGCGTGCGCTTCTCTGCACATGGTGGCCTTGGACTCCTTGGGACACGATGGAGGGCGTACAGGGCAGCGTGCTTGGTAAATGCCTACTGTCTGAGTTCACAAACCCACTGGGGGGTTTCTCTGGAGAAGCGGGAGGCACGTGGGATCGATCCGCAGGTCCCAGGTCTGATTTTCAGGAGCGCAGATCACTGCATGGCCTGCTCTGGTACCGCCAGCCCTACCAGTCCCAGAGCCCACGCGGTGCTCTCCAGCGGCCGTCCAAGAGGAAAGCATGCACAGAGCTGTGTATGTGGTAGGATTCCAGGACTGGGCCGAGGGACACGGGGGACGTCAAACTCTTTAAGACTAGCTTCTGTGGCTGGTGGAGGGGTGCGCGGGAGTCATCCAGAAAGCCGGACGAGCACAGGATGCAGCTTGCTGTCTCTGCTGCTCAGACCTTTAGTTCAGGAACCCCTCCCCTCTTTTTTTTTCCCTTGCTGTGAGGGCAGGACGCTTAGTAAGTGCTCAGAAACCAAAGCAGGACCGTATCAGCCTAACCAGGGTTTTGCAAAGCGCAATGAAGCAAGTGCAGAAAATAATAATAATTTCATGTTTTGGCCTCTCCTGCAGAAGGGCTCCTGTTAACTCTTGTTTACTGTTCAATTCATGCCCTTTTCTTAGTGACAGTGATCGGAAGTTGGCGGTGAAACTGGAAAGTAAGAACTTTAGTCTAGAAGGGAAGGATTCATGAAAAGCTTCCTGCCAACATTCTGGAATATCTACTCGTTTCAGGCAAAGCCTTTATCATGACGTTTCCTAGCTAAGCCTAGAGTCCTGCCCTATTGCTCATCAAATCGATTCAGCAGATTTGATCCTGGAGTTTAAAAGTTTTTTTATTTTCTTTAGTAACCTTTATACCCAGTGTGGGGCTCAAACCTACGACCCCAAGATCTTCTTAGAGTTTCAGGTTAAATATTTTACTCTTGGGGTACAAGACAGTTTTAATCAAGTCTGAATTAGCAAAACAACTTTTGTAAAACGAATGGGAAAGCACATAACCGTTTCTGACTGCTGTCCTTATTCACGGTACATCCTCCAGAGACGTCATCTTGGTCATTTCAGCAGAGAGTGTGAGTGACTTACGCAGCATGTTGACCTTCCCAGACCTGGGGAACTCGGAGACTTTAACGGTAAAACATCTCAGGGATAATCAAAGGCTTCAAGGTACATGATACTTCTGAGTAGCTAAAGTCAATGCACGATCCTTCACTGGGCTCCGAATGGGGAAGCTAGTGCCATAAGCATTTCTGGGATTAATGGGTGATTCCCTGAGTGTGATCATCATGTTATTACCATGTGAATAACATGTGAATAACAATACCATGTGAATAAAAGAAGAATATCCTTCTTCTTTAGGGACTTATGCTGAAATGCGGGAGTATGACATGAAGCATGCAACTGATTCTCAAATGGTTCAGAGAAGAATAAATAGAGGAATAATGCAGATGTAGCAAGGTATTAACAGCGGCTGTAGATGAACGATAGACAGGTGTTTTGCTACTGTTTTTATACCTTAACCCAAGATCTGAAGTTTTTCAAAAATAAGCAGCTTACGGGGACAACATATGAGCCTTCAGACCCCATGGCCTGGATGTAGAGCTTTCATTTTGGAAGGTGACTCCCGGGTGTGTACCCAGTAAATGGAAAGAGTTCATTAGCTCCCTTAGTCCTTGCTGCTTCCCTGGGTGGCTCTGGGCATGGGAAGGCAGGAAGACGTCTCCCCCGAGGGTCTGCAGTCTAGAGCCCAGAACTGAAGTTACTTTGAGTCCCACGCAGGAATGCCAGACCTTCATAGTTGTAAATGAGTTGTTTTATTTGTTTTGTTCATTTGTTTAATTTTTTCATTTACCAAAGAGTCTCCAGCTACGTAATCCCTCAAAAATGAGTTGGTTTATTTTGTTACCCTATTTCCTTTTGACCGTTTCTAACAAGTCCATTTTAATAGCCATTATTAATTTTGGACTTTTTTTTTTTTCTACTGCCTGCGTCGAAGGATACTTGCTTGATTATGTAGGTTTTCAGGGAGGTAGGTACTTCTCAGGGGTTCCGGAATAAGGCTATAGTTCATCCTACCAGGAGGCCTACCCTAATTTAAACATTTACATTTTTTCGTGTTTGTAAAGTAATCCCCTGATGTCTATTCTTACTCATTTTTTATAAGACATTCTTTTGTCAGTCTTCCTGAAATAAAAAAGGTCTTTAGGCTTTTATATTTCTACAGGTGGTTATGCAGTCAGTGGGGAATCCTTCTGGCCTTAGTTTAATCACTGACTTTAAAAATTTTGTGTTGTTTGTTTTAGGGTTTGCATCACTTAAATTTTATTTTGTGGCCGTTATAGTATGTGGTCATACGGCAAACACGCACACAGCCACCAGATGCAGAATTGGAATTTCTCTGTCAGAAGATTCCTGTGTCCTGCACACCCACAGCCCTTCCCTTCTTCCTCAGTAGTCACGAACTCGCTTTCCTGATCCTTACTTAACTCCCCTCGCATCGCCTCATTGTTTTACTAACTGAATATGTTGTGTTTCTGACCAACGCCATTTTGCCTGTTTATAAACTTCCTTTAAAAATGGAATCACACTTGACGTATTCTTCGTGACTTGCTTCTTTGGCTACACGGTGTCTGTGAGGCTCACCCGAGTTGTTTGTGGGCTTGGTTCATTATTCATGGTGCATCCCCTTTATCCGTTCTTGTTTAATGATTGACCGTCTAGTTGGCTGATGATTGAGGTGGCGCCGTTGGGGACCTATTACGATCAGTCCTCCTGTCCACACTGCGGCCTGTTTCCAGTCGCACCCATGCAGGGGTCTGTCTGCGGTGTCCACTGAGGAGCGGACTTGCTGGTCACACGCCGTGCCCCGCACGCCTTCGCAGGTCATGCCCAGCCTGCCTTCCAGACTGTCTGACATGCTTTTCACTCCTACCAGTGCTGGGAGGGCACCCATGGCTGCCCAGCCTGGCCAGCACTGGACACTTACTGTCAGACGGTCCCGCGTTTGCCCGTGTGGCTGGTGTGCCGTGGTACTCTGTCGTGCTTTGTGTTGGCATTTTCCTGGCGGCCACTGAGATTAAGGACCCTCTTTGGGGTTTCCCACCTTTTGAAGCATCAGTTTAAATATGTTACTTGTGTTTCTCTCTGATTATCCTCCAATTTTTTTTTAAGATTTTATTTATTTATTCAACAGGGAGATCACAAGTAGGCAGAGAGGCAGGCAGATGGGGAGGGGGAAGCAGGCTCCCTCCTCCAATTGTTTTTAACATGCTTCCAGCCACAGGAATTCAGCTTACACATGGGCATCCTTGGCCCCTGGAGGAAGGAAGGCTGGGTCTGCCACAACCCCCCAGGGGTAACGCGCCGTGCCCTCGAATCCGGAGGCATGTCAGCACTGCCGGAATCTGGTTCTATGACAGCTTTTGTCTGTTTTTCTCCTCAGTGGTTCACACCATTCAGGAAGCCCCTCAGCTCACTGCTCCAAGAACAGTGGGTCGCTGGATACATCCAAAGTCTACATCGTGTCTCACAGCAGCGCCCAGCAGGTCGCCGGGTCCATGTCCAAGCCCTACCACAGGCAAGGACCAGTGAGCAAGTACGTCATCGGCTGGAAGAAGTCGGAGGGCAGCCCGCCACCTGAGGAACCTGAAGTGGCTGAGTGTCAGGGGTAAGGCGGACGGCGGCTCAGCCCTAGGCAACCTCACGCGTTGTGGGGATCGACTAAGCACATGTGTTTGTCCCCCCTCCACAGAAGTATATTTTCTAAAAGGAGTAATCTGGAAACATCTCTGTAAAACTTCTCAAATGTTCACATTTATGTTTCTCTTTGAGAGTCTTCTCTTTCCTTGACGTTTGCATATAAACGCAAAAGAAATCCCTGTTCTTTATTCTTATTTCCAAAAAGCTGCCTGCAGTAGAAGAATCACAGTAATGTGCTATTGATGGTGTGACCCTAGAGCCCGTCTCTAAATAAACAAGTTCAAGGACAATTTGAATTCCCGCAGAGTCCATGAGTGTGTTTCTTTTTTTTTTTTTTTTTTTAAAGATTTTATTTATTTATTTGACAGAGATCTACAAGCAGGCAGAGAGGCAGGGAGAGAGAGGGGGAGGAAGCAGGCTCCCCACTGAGCAGAGAGCCCGATGCGGGGCTCTATCCCAGGACCCTGGGATCGTGACCCAAGCCAAAGGCAGAGGCTTTAACCCACTGAGCCACCCAGGCACCCCTCCATGAGTGTGTTTCTTAAATTTGTTGTGTAAGTGACATCATCAAAGGAAATGTAGTTTACCTAATTTTAACATGACTTTGGCTTCCCTTTCAGTTGTTAGGTTTTATGGGGACAGGCAGGGAGGGATGTTATGTACCTGTTTGAAAAAAGAAAAACAAAACAACAACAACAAAAAAACACTGATAATCCGCTTGACAGGACATGTGGAAATTATGCTGCTGTCTCTTTGAAGAGACAGGTAAAGAAATCACACTTCAAGGATGCAAAGCAAGGCTGGTCAGAGCTATTTCTCTATTCACTGGCTTATTTTTAAAAGGACAGCCTTAGGAAAAAAAAGAAAAAACCTCCTGTGCACCAAATTATGAGGTCCCCGTGTTCAGCTGTGTCCCCATGTCCCATCAACACCAGGATGCCTGGAGGGTGCCCTGGGGGCTGCGGTGATTTTCAGAGAGCTCTTCTAGATTTTAAGCTTGGTTGGTAAATTAGTATCACTTTTTCCATTGAAGAATGATCCCATTTCTTAAATAGGGAGAGCCTGATACTACTTTCTCAATTAAAAATCATTTTAGTGCTGAAACTGAACACTCTTTTTGTTAAAACACACACACACACAAACCATCATGTCAGTAGTTGCAGATGAGTTGTTTAGAAAGGAATTTTGTAGTGATAACCACATTTTTTACCATAAATGCAAATCCCTAATGATAACATTGGTATTTCTGCCTCTTTAATACATCCCAAGCCTTTTAAGTTCTGTGCGGAGAGGAGGGCTCTGTCAGAGGGGAGGGCTCTCGAAGAGTCGGGAAAGGGCGACAGGTGCCTGTGTGGATGTTCTTCTCTCCAGAACCCCCCAGAGTTTGTGCGTTTTAACATGCGGTTGATGGCACTTTCAGTCAGAGAAGGGCAACCTCAAGGGCATTGTGAGGAAGGGGTCTGCGGTTGTGGATGTCAGGGCATCACACAAGGGCACTGTCCCAGCCAGGTCTCAGTGTGGCGGGCTGTACCCATCCTGTCGGGGGCGGGGGTTAGGCAACCCCGACCCCAACCAGCTAAGTCAAGAGCTCCTAAAATAAGGAAACACTCTATTTAATGGGGAAGTGATGAATCTCTCACCTCTGCAGACTGAAAACGCAGTGTCCCACCACATCACAGAATGATGCTCAGAAAGGGATCAGCCACGTTTAGTGTGTTTGTACTCCAGAGAATTACAGAATATCACTGTCTCGTTGTACACAAAATAGAAAACCGGTTATGCCCTCCGGAAGTTCCATGGAATTCAGAAGTTCCCAGTTATCCCTTTAAAACCATACTGGAGGACCCTCACTGATTGAACCTGGCCCACCCCAGAAACAAAGCAGAAGCCGCAGAGACTTCCGGATGACCGTTGTTCATTTTGAGCGTGTCCATGTCAGTTTCCCACCATGGCCATTTCCCAGTGAGCTCTCGCCCTGTGACACGACAGCCCTGCTTCTGCAGTAGAGCCGTCTCAGTGAAGGTGACGGCGCCCGCGGCCCTGAACCTCAGACTCCTGGAGCCTGACTTGCAGATCGTGCGGCAAGGACGGCTCTCACCTCTGCCCACGGTCCAGCCACCAGCGATTCCCAGTGTCCCCAGGAATGTCTGCTTGCTCAGACTGCATGTCCAGAGCAAACCTGTTAAAGATGACTCCCTGGTTTTCTCCCTGGAAAAGAGCTGAAAATAGTAATTCTCTGAGACAGTCTTTTGTTGTCCGTAAATACATCTTTATATCCTGATAATTAAAGGAGACAGCTGCTTGCTTTACCCAAAAGGCTTTGCGGAATCGCTGATGATAAAACATGCTTGGCACACGCCCGAATCGATTACTCTTAAACTTCAGGCTCCCTCGGGTGCCTCTCTCCGTGTCGCCCGGGTGAGATGTGGGGGTGTGGCTGTCCAGCCACAGGAGAGAGCCTCTCTCCAGTTTCTAAGAAACACAGGAAGTGTGCCTGCAAAGGACATACGATCATCTCTGATGAATTATTGAAAATGTGTTTTCTGACATGGCCTTTAAAAAAAAAACGAGCTCTATTTTTCTCCCCATCCAGAGCTTCGGGGATCTGATCTCATTCTGAATTATTCAGAACTCTGACTTTGCAGTTGAGCTCCTTTCACAGATGGAAAATGATGTGGGGGTCTGGCGCAGAGGAGGTGACAATGAACCGACTTAATAATTAAGCTCCATGCGCAGGAGTCCGCGGTTGTCGGGACGGCGGATTTCAATCCTTCAGGCTTCAGGCACTCGACAGGGAGGCTGACCCTGCTCTTAATTTCCCCTCTGGTTTGTTTCCACAGGCTGTATGGCGAGATGGATCTCTTGTCCACAGCGGCTCGGCAGACCGTGGTGGGGGAGGCGGCTTCAGAAACGCAACACGTGCTGTCCAAGGAAGACTTCCTGAAACTGATGCTTCCTGACAGTCCCCTCGCGGAGGAGGGGCGAAGAAAGGTTAGCAAACTTCCGCGAGGCTTTGAAATGACCAGACGCAATGACGTAGGGTCTGAAGAGACTCAGAAGTTTCAGGAACTCCCCCCCACCCGCATGCATTCTTCCTCCTGATTCTACCCATTCATCTGGGCACCGCTGACCCTCTTCAGGGTTTGTTGTATCGTTGAGCAGCGCAAGCCCGGGAGAGGCTGGAAGGGCAGCTTACTAGCGTGGGTAGAGCGGACAGGGAATCTGGGTCTTTTCCCGTCTAATCCAGAGCTCGATCTTGTCCAGATGAAAAAAAAAAAAAAAAAAAAAAAAATCAGGCATTGCCATGTTGATTGTGATCAGGGTAAACAGCAAGTCTGTGTGCTTCTCTCTTCCCTATAATAAAACAATACTGCAATTAACCTAATTGTGTTCTTAGAATAACACTCTAATTAGATACTACCTCAAAGCTGCTTTAATCTAATGCTCCTGTAATCATGTTCTGAAGGACCTGCTGGTGTGTGTGAAGAGGGAATCCCAGAAGAAGTCAATCATAATGAGTCCCTTTTTTTTTCCCCCTAAACTTGTATCCAGCCGTGTATATGGTACTGTATAAGCTTGCGTGTAGATTGTTGTACGAGAAGTGCAAATAGCTTTTCTTTTTATAGGAATGAACTTCTCCTTGGTATGTGGGTCTTCCCCTCCCCCCTTCTGAGACAAATCACCTTCTTTTCATGGTGTAAATTTAACTTTGTAGTCTCCACGCATTCCAGTTACCATTCATCAGTTGGACAGGCCTGACAGAATGGAAGGAACACATACAATAGAAATATTTTTAGCCTCCTTGCTGCACTCACAAATGTAAATGTAAAAAAAAAAAAGAAAAAAAACCTTCTGCATTTGTTTGATGCAAACACTCTGGCTTTTACTGTTGTTTGTATAAAAGGAATGTGGTTCTGTATGCAGAAGCAGAAGTTGGAAAGTCAGATTCTATTTCATTTTTCTTGAGTATTGGACCACTTGCTTCTTGCGTAAGAATTTTCCTCACCCTCTGTGGGATGATCATTTCAGTGGTTCCCTTAAATCTGGTTATGTAGCTCCATTTTTCAACAATTGTAATGGACTTCTGTGGGTGGTGACTGTTGAGTAGACAAGATTTTCCTGGACTGATAGCATTTTTCTCAAACCTGTTTGCACGGCCTAGAAAGCGACCGTGTTCAAAGGTAGTTTTATTACTGTTTAGATGGCCTTGAACCTCCCATGCAGTTGATGGGTACAGAAATTGCCTCCTATGAAAATGTCGTCATTTCAAATTAAAGTCAAGCCAGTGCTATGTGTGCTTTTGAATAACTATGCCAGAAACTGCAACCTTCTCCAGCTCCAGGAGCTGGCACTGCTCTCAGGTTACGGAGGTTCCATTGAACTTTTCAGAACTAATAAAGCCGTGCATGTCTAATTCAGGATAATATTTCTCAGAATGTCAAAGGAGGAAAACATTCAAATCCAATAACTGCACCAGAGCCCTGGTACGTGTGCCTTGATGACCCCCGCGCCTGGTTTAGCGTTCCCGAGCTAATGCTCCGTGCCCGCGTGTCCGCCTAGGGAGAGCCCACAGAGCCGAGTGAGCGAGGGGTGTGTGTCCCCGCCGGATCGAGTCCGATCCGTTTGGTGCTTTCAACTCTTTCATGCCTGTCTTACCCTTCTCCCGCTGCGTTTAAACCCCTAGTTTTCCTTCTACGGGAACCTGTCTCCGCGACGATCGCTCCACCGCACGCTCTCAGACGAGAGCGTGTGCAGCAATCGGAGGGGGTCTCCCTTCAGCAGTTCGCGGAGCTCAGTACTGGACCAGGCCCTGCCCAACGACATTCTGTTCAGCACCACCCCGCCCTACCACAGCACGCTGCCCCCCCGGACCCACCCCGCACCCAGCATGGGGAGCCTGAGAAGTAAGTGCAGGGCTGGGGGTGGCAGGGGGGCTTCTGTGGGTGGCGGCTCGTCGTGTCGTCTCCTACAGAGGTTTTGGGGTGTTCGGTTTATTTTTTAAAATAAATGTATTATTTGGTGTGTCTTCTTTTTGTTATTATTATTTTTAAATGTGATGAAAAGCACCAGAAGGGACATTTCCTAAAAGTTAAGCAATCCTGGGGCACCCAGGTGGCTTGGTCAGTGAAACACCTGCCTTCAGCTCAGGTCACGATCCCAGGGTCCCGGGTTCAGTCCATGCATCGGGCTCCCTGCTGGGCAGGGAGCCCGCTTCTCCCTCTGCCGCTGCCTCTCCCCTTCCCCACGTGTTCTCTCCAATAAATAAAATCTTTTTTAAAAAAGTTACGCAATAATGCCCATTTTGAAGAATATAGAAAACCTCGTGTTAAACATTTTTCTCAAGTAGTGATCGTATGGATATATACCCAGATTTATCTCTTAGCGATTACACTAATAAAAAGTACCTCAAAACCTGATTTTATAAAGGAAAACCTATGGTACAGGAGGTGGATATCCTGGTGGGCAGCAAGCAAGCTTGGGAACTTTCTATTTCTGTTTCTTCTTGATATTACATATCCGGTGGTGGTCAAGGTGATAGACGGGCGTCAGGAGACCCTGGTCTCCTCTCTAGCATGTCCTCGTGCTCGTCCCTCGTCTCCCCGCATCCGGTTTACTGCTCTCCGACTAACTAGACAATTTCCACATGATTTTCCTCTACACCCTGAAATCTTTGCTATTTACATAGTGTCCATTTCTTATTACTGTGTCAGAGTTTAAGGGTGATATTTTTTTTTTAACACTGGCTTTATAAATTCCTTCTTTTTCAAAGTTTAATTTCTAGTGTACAGGAAGAATGAGGATTTAATCACAAATGTATTCATTATCGGTTTTTTTTGGTATCATCATCATAAAGCATTATCTTTAGAACCAATTTAAACTTCATCATGCACATAGAAGTCTTAGGCTAAATGAAATAAAAGTCCTAATAATGCTTCTTCTAATGTTTAACCTAATTGGAAATGAACCTTGTCTCATAAAATTCTTAATCTATTTCTTTAAATAACATAGTATCCTACCTATTATAACGAGTCCATTTACCTGAATTGAAGAAAACTTTAAACCCCTTCTTAACAATCACATGAAAGGTCAGACACATTCTAATAATCTAATAGTTCTCTAAATGTTTTTCCTTTTTTGTAAATAGGTTAACTTTAATGTCCTCTTGAAAGCCTTCATAAAATCAGTGAAACTATTTTCTTGCAAATGTGGTTTTTTTTCATTTAAAATGCTTGATGTGTGGTCATGAACTCATCTGTGGCCTTTGTGTTGATGTAATTCTCCCTTTGTCCTCCTACCCTTTGCTTGCTTCCATATGAAAGATATGTGTCCTTTTTTTTTTTAGCTTTCCTTTTTTTTTTAAGATTTTATTTATTTATTTGACAGACAGAGATCATGAGTAGGCAGAGAGGCAGGCAGAGAGGAGAAAGCAGGCTCCCTGCTGAGCAGAGAGCCTGATGCAGGGCTCGATCCCAGGACCCTGAGATCATGACCTGAGCCAAAGGCAGAGGCTTCACCCACTGAGCCACCCAGGTGCCCTTCTTTTTCTTTTTTTAGCTTTATTTTTAATGATTTTTTTTTTTTTTAAGAGCAGTTTTAGGTTCACAGCAAGATTTAGCGGGAGGCTCAGGGAGTTCCCATACACCCCTGTCCCCACACAGGCACAACCTCTCTCCCAATCAACATCCCTCAGCAAGATACATGTGCTGGAATCCGCAAACCCACAGTGATACGTTATTATCTTGGAGCCCGTAGTTTACATTAGGATTCCCTCTTGGTGCTGTACAACCTGAGGGTAAAATGACATGTATCCGCGATTACAGTATCATCCAGAATAATTTCACTTCACCTAAAAATCCTCTGTGCTTTGTCTGTTCATCTCTCCCTCCCCCATACCCCTGGCAACCACTGATCCTTTTACAGTACCCATTTGTTTCCCTTTTCCAGAATGTCATATAGTTCTAGGAATCCTACAGTGTGTCTTCTTTCCAGACTGGCTCTTTCCTTCATGTCTTTTCATGGCTTGAGAGCTTGCTTCTCTTTAGTGCTGAGTAATATCCCATCTTCTGGATGGACCGCAGCTTATCTATCCCTCCACCGACTGAAGGACTGCGTCCTTTCTGGGTATTTTCGAAGTGTGGACATGAGTAGGATGTGTTACTTATTCCCTGTCTGAGTTCAGAACCACCGTACTAGTCCTAGGGTCCATTTCTCTGGGAAAAACAGTGAGTATGGTCCCCGGCATTTGCTCTTCTCTAGTGAAACCTCCGGCAATGAGGCTTCTCCAGCTTACTTTAGCATCTCCTCGGGAAAAATCCTCTTGGTTCAATGAGTGAAATGACAAAATGTCAACAAGGAAGCAGACAGTAATTTGTGTTGATGTGTCTGACTCCCGCATTCACCTGCGTGGTCCTTTCTTTTCATCTCCTAGACAGATGGTAGCCATCCTTCCCCGTCTGTGGTTTCGGGCCACTCAGCAGAGCTGCGGTGAGAAGATCTCGCTCTTGGAGAATAGTTCAAAACTGAAACAACCGATGTCTAGTGAGCAAGAAACAAGGACTCCTAGAGGTTGTCCAGGTGCTTCTCTTAGTTTCTCAGAGACTTAGCTTCACGGGAAGGCTTGGAGGAGAGGTCAGTTCTGTCCAGCTTTGGGCACTGGATGGCCAAGGAGCTGGGTGCAAACAGCTATGCAGGAACTCAGGAGGCATCAGTGTTCTTCTGTGAAGCTTTAAATCTTGAGCACTCCTGCATGGGATCCTCAGAGAGGCAGTCTGTCCCCAGTAGAGACTCGGTCCTAATTTGGGGGAAGGATAGCGCGGGGAAAGGGTCAGGAGCTTCATCTCCTGACAGCGAACATTCTGCAGCCTTTCTGCGGGTTATCAATGACAATAATCACAGGCTTCTCGTTCAGATACTTTTAGCTAGTGAATGTCCCAAATTTGAACCTGTCTCAGAGCCTTTCTTCTCTAGAGACCGAGGTCTTGATTCAACCTGGTGAGACTGGTACATCACAAACACGTTTTGGATGTGATTCATGCCATGATTCATGTATATGTACTGTGAAGTCGCTGAAATGTGCTGTGTCATTGTGTCTTCTACCTGGAGTTGTGAAACCATGACCTGATCAAGCGATTGAAAATAATTCTGAAGTGTTTCTGCATTGCATGTGAGGCCTTTGTTTTCCTTATTAGTAGACTTCAGAACAAAATTTCTTCAGTGGCCCAGATTTTTAAAAAATGGGAAGTGGCCCTTTGGACACCTGGTTCATTGGCCAGAGAACTGGTGATCTTGAAAAGCATTCCCGGTATCCTTTTCCTCCTTGACCATTTGGGTACCTGGCTTGATTCAGTACAGTTCCAAGCACTGGCAGGTTCCCATCATTTTTAAAGAGAATTCCTGATTTTCTTCTATTTTTTTTTCATTTTTCTCTTGGTAAATGTTTATTATAAAAATTCTGCCATTTTAAGTACTTTTTTACAAAGAAGGCTGTGAATGTAATTTTAAGACAACAACAAGACCTACCAATAATCTTAGATCTGCAAAATGTCAGAAGAGACTATATCTTAAAGAATACTACCAAAGGTTGATTAAGAAAATCCGTCTTCAGTATTAAACAATATTTGAAATGGGAAGAGAACCTTCAAAAGGATAATATGAAGGCCTTGTTTATGTAAATATTATTGCCTACTAAGAAGGCTCACATCCTTCGTGTTCCCCTCCCAAAACTGTTGCAGTTCCCTGATTTTTTCCTTTTTTTAATTCTTTCTCTTTCTCTTTTATTTCAATTCCAGTATCGTTAACATACAATGTTGTATTAGTTTCAGGTGTACAATATAGTGATTAAACAATTCTGTACATTACTCAGTGCTCATCGGTATAAGTATACCCTTAATCCCATCACCTATTTCACTCATCCCCCCAGCCACCTCCCCTCTGGACCATCAGTTTGTTCTCCATAATTAAGAGTCTGTTTTTTAGTTTGTCTCTTTTTTTTTTCTTTTGTTATATATCTTAAATTCCATGTATGAGTGAAATCATATTGTGTTTCCCTCTGACTTGTTTAGCTTAGCATTATCTCTAGATCATCCACATTGTTGCTTATGGCAAGATTTCATCCTTCTTTATGACCAGATAATATTTCCTGTGTGTGTATGTATAAACACACACACACACACACACATATACACAATACATCATCTTTATCCATTCATCACTTGGGCTGCTTCCCTAGTTTGGCTGTTGTAAATAGTGCTGCTTTAAACATACGGGTGCATGTATCCCTTCAAAGTAGTGTTTTCACATTCTTTGGGTAATTATTCAATAGTGTAATTACTGGGTGATATGGAGGTTCTATTTCTATTTTTTGAGGACTTTCCATACTGTGTTCTACAGTGGCTGCACCAGTTTGCATTCCCACCAATAATGCATGAGGGTTTCTTTTTCTGCACACCCTTATCAACACTTGTTGTTCCTTGTGTTTTTTATATTAGCAACTCTGATAGGTAGGAGGTGATCTCTCATTGTGGTTTTAATTCGCATTTTCCTGATGATGAGTGATGTTGAGCATCTTTCCTTGTGTCTGTTGGCCATCTGGATGCCATTTTAGGAGAAATGTCTGTTCATGTCTTGGTTTTTCGATACTGAGTTGTATACGTTCTTTATATATTTTGGATACTAATCCGTTATCAGGTAATGTCGTTTGCAAGTATCTTCTCCCATTCAGTAGGTTGTCTTTTAGTTTTGTTGATTCTTCCCCTGCTTTGCAGAAGCTTTTTATTTTGGTGTAGTCCTAATAGTTCATTTTTGCTTTTGTTTCCCTTGCCTCAGAAGACATATCTAGAAAGAACTTGCTGTGATGAATGTCAGAGAAATTACTGCTTATGCTTTCTTCTTGGATTTTAATGGTCTTAGGATTCATACTTAAGTCCTTAAACTATTTTGAATTTATTTTTGTGTTTAGTAAAAGACAGTGGTCTAGTTTCATTCTTTTGCATGTGACTGTTCAGTTTTCCTAGTGTCATTTGTTGAAGAAACTATCTTTTTCCCATTGCATATTTTTGCCTTCTTTGTCAAAGATTAATTGACTATAGAGTTTGGGGCTTATTTCTTGGCTTTCTGTTCTGTTCCATGGATCTGTTTGTCTGTTTTTATGCCATACTCTTTTGATTAGTACAGCTTTGTAATAGGATTTGAAATCTGGAATTGTGAAACCTCCAGCTTTACTTTGTTTTTTCAAGGTTGCTTTGGCTATTTGGGGTCTTTTGCAAGAATTCCTGGTTTTTTATGGAGATCAAAGCTCTCCAAGCAATGGTAGAAATCTTCCTATGAGCACAGACTCAAAAGTTATTCAATTTCAAAAGATAAAAACAGAGCATCAACTTATATGTGTTTCCAAATCCTGTAGTTCTGACCTAGGCACCTCCCAAAGGATGCTCCCTTGAAGACGGAGAGTTTAGAATAAATAAAATGAGTATTTTCTTTATAATTTAGTACTCTCACAAGATGCTGCAAGGCCCAGCTCTAGGCTCAGCGTGTGGGACATAGGTTGTAAGAGCTGCTAATAGGCAGATGACCTTTGTTACAGTTGGCATTACAGAAGGCAGCTGTGGACTGTCCCGGCAGGGCTTGACGGATTCCACAGGGCACTTGTTTCTCTTCTTCAAATGTTCACGGTCTTTCCTGGTTTGGGGAGAAGAACTGAGAAACCCTAGCCATCTGACCATCAGGAAGGTTCCACAGCATTTATAAAACAACAAAGTCAGACTCAGTAGGCTGGGCAGCACTTTCCGGTCACAGATAAACAAACAGGAAGCCACAAGATCAGTGTCTGGGCTGGAGAGCAATGCCTGGGCATCAGTGTCTGGACATGAGCCATCCTTCGGAATCCGCAAGCCACTTTCTTCTTTAAATTGGCCAAAAGAGCAGTGTGTGCTCCTGACAGAATGCTAACTTTGGAGAGCTGGATTTGAAGTAATGAGCTTTGATACGTAAGACAAGTGGTACCTTTTCTCCCTCCTCTCCAAAACTCAGGAAGCTAGCCAGTGACAGCTGCCACCATGGGCACAGGGGTGGGAGTGGCTCACTTGCCTGCGCCATACCAGATCCCACCACCATCACCACCCCAGCCGCAGAGCCACCAGCAAGCAGATCTCCTTGCTGACTGGGCTCCTCAGGGGCCGAACCTGCCTCTTCCTGGTCCTTGTATCCCTGAGGGCTAGTAAGCATCTTCTAGGTGATGATACCTAACATCCTTTAAAAGTATTACAAAGGATTTCTGGTGGTTTGGAGGCTCAGACCAATTATATAATTTTCCAAACAACTGAAAAGAAATTGAGATGATTTTCTTCTTGATGATTCAGAGGAGAATTTAGGTGCTCTTGTGTCATTTAAGGGGACTGTCATTGACACGAGAATCTCCCTGCTCAGTTTTGATTTAAACCCCCTAGAGCTTTTCTAGCAGAATTGTGTTCTTCATCAAGCAGCCCCTTATCATCATTGGGGTCTCAGGGAGGCCCCCACCTTAGATAAACCTGCCCCCAACATGCCCTCAGGCTCCTCAGTCCCATTGCTGCCTCCCTCCGTTTAGTTTTCTTTGAAAGACTTGTCCCTCCTTGTGTTACCTGGTTTATTTAATTACTGTCTTTTTCCCCATCTCTCGTAAGCTTCCGGAGAGGATGGCTCTTGTTTGCCTTATCTGCCCCTGTCCCCAGCACAGGGTGAGGCATGCCGTAGTCACTTTGTAATACCTCACAGATAGGTCAGCAGAACGCTCCCAGGAAACCCTGGGAGGAGGAGACTTCTTCTAATCTACTGGTCATCTTTGCCAGTTTCATGTCTCCAGTAAACAAAACAGTTCCATTCGCAAACTGGGGAAGAGGGGATATTAGTTTGTAATAAAGAAGAAAGACAGGGGGCACCTGGATGGCTCAGTTGTTGGGCGTCTGCCTTCAGCTCAGGTCATGATCTCAGGGTCCTGGGATCGAGCCCCACATCGGGCTCCCTGCTCTGCGGGAAGCCTGCTTCTCCCTCTCCCATGCCCCCTGCTTGTGTTCCCTCTCTCACTGTCTCTCTCTCTCTCTCTCTCTCTCTCTGTCAAATAAATAAATAAATAAAATCTTTAAAAAAAAAAAAAGAAGAAGAAGAAGAAAGACAGAGGCACCTGGGTGGCTCAGTCCATTAAGCATCTACCTTTGGCTCAGGTCATGATCCCAGGGTCTTGGGATTGAGTCCTGTGCTTTGGGCTCCCTGCTCAGTGGGGAGCCTGCTTCTCCCTCTGCCTGCCTCTTTCTCTCTCTCTCTCCTGACAACTGAATAAAACCTTTAAAAAGAAAAAAAGACCACAAACTATTTCCTGCTCCTTGCTTCTACATACAAGCTGGGGGAAGTTAGCATGCCCTGGGCATGCCTCTGGTTGTGAAACTTTATGCCCAGAGACCTTTCCAGATCCCGGAGTCATCACGTGCTTTGCAAGCGGCCTCCAGGGGACTGGTGCGCAGGGCAGCAGTGAGCAGAACTGTCTGACCTCCCCGCTGGGTGAAGAGATGGGCACGCTCTCTCCCTCCCCACCCCCTCCCTTGGGGCTTTGGCTCCTTGGGCCACCAGGATCGGATGTGTGCCTTGGCTCAATGACAGATGGCCACACATCGTGGCATTTCAGGCTGTTCAGGAATCTTCAAAGCATCCCAAGACTCCAGCGGTGCTTGGGGAAGGAGCCCTTCGAGCATGCAGCTGCTGGGGGCACAGGGATGTTAGCTCAATGCTCGTCCAGTTTGCATCCCGCTCCACTTTTCATGTGGCTCTGTGAGAGCCAGGAAGGATGTTGTTGCCTGGCGGGGTGCAGGGAGAAGGTCGAGTACACATTGCAAGCATGCATTAGGTTTGATTTTAGGCTTTATGAAGCCAGAACTTCAGGTGAAGGATTATGTATCTATAAAGGCATTTCTTAGTGAAGTGTGACTCTGCGTGTAGTGCTACAGAAGTGTTCATTTTCCTGAATAATCACCAGTCCCTGCTGTTTTCCTCCCCAAGGAGGGAAGGGGTGGGGGAATTGCCCCAGGAACAAAGGGGTTCTAGCCTGCCTGGTGCACCCTTCACAGGGCTGCCGCACTCTTAACGGGATTCCTGAAGAGCTCTGGTCACATGGAAATAGTCACAAAAGTCAGGGCCACCTAGTCAAATAATCCCTGTACTCTTAGTGAAAAACCTTCTTTAAGCAAAGCAGCCAAAGCATTTGGAGACAAAGGACGTGATTTGCAAGTGATTGAAGATCCCAGGGCTCCCAAACCTTTCTGCCTGGGGTGTTGAACCTTAAACTTCTGGTTGAGGCCTGAGAGGGCTTCAGCCCATCTCTCCTCTGCTCCTGCTTCCCTGGGTTCCAGAGAACCCGTCCGGAGAGGAGGCAGCTTTTGAGTGCGGACTCCTGCTCTCTGGGCTCGCATTCCAGCTTCCTGCTTCTGTGGCTCCCTGTTTCCCCCCGGCCCGGACGAGGACTGTGCAGGTAGACAGTACAAATGGTTCTTATTTCAAAGAAGACGTGCCCGTGGAGAGGGAAAGTGGCAGGAGCTGTGCGGACAGAACCCCCGTAACTGGATTCCCTTGACCATGGACTGTCAGCGCAGCTAAACAGGTTAATGCTGAAAACAGAGTGGTTGCAGGGGTGTAGCAGCCTTGAGTGGAGGTGGGCTGAGAGCGGCCTGTGAAGGTGTCCAGCAGGTGGAAGACCGTTAGTGCCCGTCAAAGTCAAGGTCAAACACCACCGCTCATTCTCCATCCAGATGCCAGCTTTCACAGCTACCCCAAAGGGTGTGGGAACAAAAATTACAGGTGCACTGGGTTAATTATGCCCCTTACTTAATTGCAGGCTCAGACAGCCAGGTGGTCATTATTTTGATTGGTCTCATTAGGCAGATGTGTTCACAGGCAGTTGCATGCCGCGTTTGGGCCATGTTCAGAAGAGACATGTCAGAGACAGTCCGGGCTGAAGCCTTTGAAAAATCGGTCCTGAGATGTGTAGTGAGTTCTAACATCCAATTTTATCAAGAACATAAACTTCCAAGTCCCTTGATGACAAGTGAAAAAGAAATACCTAGGAAGTCCATTTGTACCGACAAAGGACAGACAGAATTCCATGCTGGACGGTGAAGGGTTTCTGGCTTACCCGGTGATGAACCAGTTCCGTGAGTCAGCCAAGCAGTCCAGCCCCCGTGTTCGTGCCGAGCATGAGGAAAGACCGTCACTAATGAAGGCAAAGTTAGTCTTCCTGCATCTTTGTAATTAAAAATATATAAATATGTTCAGGGCATCTTGACCGTCTGGTGTCCAGCGTACATACTGTGTTCTTCTGGAAGCTTTTAAACCGTCAGGCTAGAGGGAGACGGTACCACACTGTGTGTATGGTGGAAGTTCGTAGCACTGGAAGGGAAGTAATGCCTGCAGAAAGCAGGAATCAATGCTGCAGCTAGTCAGACGGGAACAGATGTCCTCCAGAGAAGCCCAGCCTGGAAGGAAGCTGCCAGATTTCAGCACTGTCCCGTCAGAACTGCTCCCTTCTAAAATCCCTTCCATCCCAGTGCGTCGCTGGCCGACCTCTAAGTGAGTGTGTAGGTCCTGGTTCCCTGCACACCTCCATCTTCCCAGCCGTGTGCTCTTGGATGACTGCAGCATACTGTCCCCCTTTTCATGGGCGGCAGGTGATCTGCTATAAGAAGTTCCCCAGCTCCTTGGAGGGGCCGCCCGTGCCCCACACTGCCATCCAACTAACGCTCTGGCTTTGTCTCTGTTCAGATGAGTTCTGGTTCTCCGATGGGTCCTTATCGGATAAGTCCAAGTGTGCGGATCCTGGCCTGATGCCCCTCCCAGACACGGCCACGGGCTTAGATTGGTCCCACCTCGTGGACGCAGCACGGGCGTTCGAAGGTAAAGACTCAAAGCCTCCAGGGCCCGGGGTGGCAACATGGGGAACGTGGCTGTATTGGGGATTGTCTTGAGTTGTGATTTTGGATACTTGGTGCATCTTTGTGGGTGAAAACACAGGCTTGAGCTGTGACCAAGGACATTTACTTCGGGAGACGGTGCCGTGTCATGGAATGAGTACTGGGCAGAGGACCCCAAAGCTGAATTCCACAGCTATGACCTAGGCCAAGTCACTTTTCCCCTTTGATTTCTGTTTTCTTCCCTGGCATGTGGAGGTGAATATGAAGGACAAAGATCCCCTCTTTCCTGAGTGTGATGAGCGGAGCTAGAGGGGAAGGGCCTTCAGGGGGCCTGGTTTGGCAGGGCCGGCACACACGGCGGGGGGCCGGTGGCTTGGCCTAAAGGCAGATGCAATGTGATCTGTGCAGCCCAAGCCCGCGGCTCTCCCACCTCGGCTTTCTGTGCGGTCGCTGCTGGTGGCTGGGAGGACACCCGTCTCAGGGCCCCGCCAGCTGCCACACCAACGTGAATTTTAGAAGGTTGAAGCTGCTCCGTAGGAAATACGTTTTTCCAGTGCGCAGGTAAAGGCAGACCCAGATGAGGAAGGTGCTTGACCTGCATCCTCAGGACCATACCTGTGGGCATGGGGGCAACCCATGGCCTAGGATTATGACCGGCCATTTGCTGATGTTCTCCTAGGATTACAGCCGCTCCTGGGTGACTGGAAGAACTGGCAAGGGAGGCAGGACTATTTTAGTGGGGCTGTGTTTGAGAATCCCCGTGCACTGGGCTGTGGAGTTCCATGTTCGAGGCTGTCCTCAGGGGAGGGGCCGCGGCCGCTGGAGCAGACCATCTCTTCTCTCCTGCTCTCAGGAATTGGGATTATTGCCTCTGGTCCTAAGCTTTGGGGGTGCGGGGATGGTGAAGGCTACCCACAAGCTAATTCAGACAGCGGGGACGTTTGCTTCAGTAGATAAGGAAAGGGAAACTCTGTTAGGAAATTTCTGCAAAGTAAACAGGCTTGTACTGCTCCCTTAATCAGAGTAAGGGGTCCTTGGTTTTCCTCCTTAAAGGTACTTATTCCATGTGGAAGCCTCAGTATGCCCTGTCTGCTCTGTGACACAGCCTTTGTTCCCTTGGCATGACCTGAAGATGGTTCTAGAACCGCAGGCCCATGGCCCATTACTTCCTGGGCTTTCAAACTGACCTAGATGCGACCTAGCCCAAGGGAAAGGAATGGTGTCTTTACCTCTGTCCGGAGCAACCAAGCAACGGGGAACAGCATTTTCTCTGGCATGTTCTGTACACAGTGTGCTGTCTTACTGCCCCCAGGAGATTGATAAGAGCATGTCTTCTGTCCTCTTCAGTGTTCTCCACTGCTTAAATATTTGCATGGTACTTACCAGGCTGAATTCTGTTTTATTCACTTGTCTGTGTCTACTTATTAGGTGATGAGTATCTCGAGAGTAGGCTGTTTGGTTTATTTATCTTGTCCTTATTTATCAAGCACATAGTGAGATAACTCAATGAGAAGAGCTAGTCCCAAAGAGTGCATAGGTATCAAATGCACAAGATCCCTGAGCTGTACCAACTCAGGGCATAGTTTCTGACCTGTGGAGGTCCATTTGCATTTTATCCTCATTTTTCAGATTTAAAGCAATATTTATCAGCTTATCTCTAGATCCACACACACCCCCACCCATTTGTCTCTTTGTTTAGCTCCCTTCTACCTCTCCAGAATGAAATCACTGCTTCGAAATGGATCTTTTCAGGAGACGGGCTAAGAGCAGGAAGTGGAGAAAGCAAAATGGCGCCCCCAGCCAAGACTGAGGTCCCAACCCAGGGACTCTGGTCACAGTCACTACAGCTCAACAGCTGGGCTGTGGGCCTTTGGAGGAGTCCTTTAACTACCATAATGGCCACACTTTGGGCCAACAATGAATGTTTGACAGTAATCCCCGGAGGTCCTTGACCGCTCGCATCAGGCTTCATTCAGTCTTCTTGTCCATTAAATGAAGACCCTTACCAAAGAACATGGAAGGCTTCTGACGGTATTAAACTTCCACTTCTGTGGTCCTATTCATCAGAGTGTAGTTCTGAGCTGAACTTAGAGTCTAGGGGGACTTGGCACCCACAGACAAAGGAGAAAAAGCATGGCGTGGAAATACCAGATAGCTGGTGCCTCGGGGGCATGGCACCCGAGCCAAACAGAGAGGTCATGGGATTCTGTTTGCCAGGGGAGAGGACTTTCGTTACCTGACCTTTGTGAAGTTTCCAAACGTTTACAAATTGTGTTTCAAAATTACAGTAATGTTCAGTGCTCTTCTGCAGGGCAGCCCACCACGCAGCGAGACAATAGCCCACTTAGGAAAACACAGTTGGGCATTTGCAGCTCCAGACTTCTGCTCCCCAGATTCCCTTGCGTCGGTGTCAGGCCCGCCCTGACACACGCTGGTGTGGTGGTGAGGGGACATCATCAGTCACCTCAGCACTTTACAGAGAAATGTCTTCACTGAGATAACCCAGTTGCCCCGACAGTGACTTGATCTTTTTGTACCAGTTCCCAGAACCATTTCTGAGCTATAGACTAAACATGATAAAGATAGTCCATAAAAGTCCCCTGTGTGTCTGCTTAATTGTTACAAGCTAATAAAGGCAGTTCAGAATGCCCGACGGAGCTCACAGAGCTCTGGAACAGTGCTGTGCCCAGACACCGATGTAAGGGGTCAACACACCTGAAAATGCCCTTCCAGAATGGAGTGTGTCTGCCTGTTGATACCATGACCCTTGTAGAACCCACCAGTGGGATTCACCCAAGCAGGTAGGCCTCCTCCCCGTTGATCTGTTTATGTCCCTCACCTTGGCATGTGATGTATTTACCTTTGTTTAAGAGCCAAAATTGACACTGGATATGGGAGTGTAAGAATTTAGATATTTTGTTCCTACCATTCAAGAATAGAGCAGTGCCGGGGAGCCTGGGGGGTGCTCAGTCAGTCAAGCGTCTACCTTCAAGCTCAGGTCATGATCCCAGGGTCCCAGGATGGAGCCCCATGTTGGCCTTCCTGCTCTGCTTCTCCCTCTCCCTCTACAACTCCCCCTACTTGTACTCTTTTGCTCACTCTCTTGCTCTCTCAGATAAATAAATAAAACCTTAAAAAAAAAAAAAAAAGAACAGAACAGGATCACCACACTAATCTGCCCAGTCAGGGTTGTTTGAATATATCCAAACCCTGTTGGTCCACAGAACGTAGCAGATACTCTGTTACTGTGAGTGAGACTTCTCCAAAGACAGGAGCATTTCCATACATTTCTGACCACAAGGCAATGAAAATAGAATTAAATAAGAAAAGTAGAAGAAAAACAAAAAATTCTCAGCATTTGGAACTCTTAATGTAACTCATAATCACTATTCTAGACGGCATTTGGGAATACGAGGGCATTTTTTTCTTTTTTTGTAAGTGATGATAAAAAGATGTTACCTATTAAAATCTTTGGACTGCAGCCAGAGAATAGTTCTTAAACAAAAATGTACTGTTTTCAGAAACATTTATTTAAATGGAAAAAAAAATAAAACATGAAAATTAACCAACTTAACTATACTTTAAAAAGATTTTATAAAAGCTATGAAAGCAAACAAAAAGGGAGGAAATCAAATAGACTTTTGTGAACTGCGAAGTGATTTTCAGTACAATTTATAAATAAAACCAATGATTACTTTTTCTTAGAACATTGTTAAAGCAACATAAATTTGATTAAAATTGGAAAATACAAATGAACAAGTTTCGAAATGAGAAAAGAGATTAGCATTTGCCAACACATAAGAGAAACAAAAAAATTACTAAGGAATGAAATAAGAAATAAGATGGATACAATATTTGGCTATTTCTTGCAGGAAAATGGGATGGAGCATAAGAAACTGTCAATGGCCCAAATATGCAGGGTATTGAAAAGTTATTTAAAAGTATCCCCAAATCCCAAATGTCACCTGAAACTAATATGCTTAGAATTCATTGTTTTCAAAGCTTCAGAGAATAATGATGTCCCTGTGTACATTTTTCTTGAAATTCAGAAGCAGCCAATAAATGCTTGAGAGGATTCTTTCCTTTATTTTTTTTAAGTTTTAAGTTTTTTTTAAGTTTTTTCTTTTATTTATTTGACACAGATCTGTGAGAGAGCACAAGCAGGAGCCATAGGAGAGGGAGAAGCAGGCTCCCCACTGAGCAGGGAGGCCAATCTGGGGCTCGATCCCAGGATCCTGAGATCATGACCTGAGCTGAAAGCAGACACTTAACCAACTGAGCTACCCGTGCACCCTGAGAGGATTCTTTCCTGATAGACACAGATAAGAAAAATCCCTAAGACAATCTCAGTCATTAATCGTGATGTTAAGCTTAGATGAAATTCAGGAGGAAATTGAAAAGATTATCCATTGTTATTGGTGAGAGTTTAGCCGTTTTAATAAAAGAAAAACTTCTAATTATAAAAAGTTATAGTAGATGAAATAATTAAAAGTTATCATATCAATTTCCCACAAAGGGTATATCTAATAGAATTAGGACCTATTTCTAATAAAAATTAAGATTTGAGAGATTCCTTTAAAAATTAACGAAAAAGATCTACTTTATTCCAAGTAGTTATATAATACTTAATGGAAAACGGTTTATAAGAAAATACCTGCTATGAAGAAGCTAAAGAGGGTCCTTCTTTGAGATCATGACCTTTCGTTCTATAGTGAAGTACTGGACATTTATACCAACAATGCAAAGAAGAAAGGAATAAATTTTGGAATTAAAAAAATATTTATACATATGCCTCTGTATCTAGAAAATATGAAAGGTAGAATATTATTCGGATCAAGAGGACACTTGTCTTTATGAGCCCTGAAAAATGTATAGAAATGTTGAACTATTATTATATTATACACCTGAAACTAACTTAACACTGTATGTTCATCACACTTGAACTAAAAAAATAAAATAGAACTTGAAGAAAGGAATTATCCAAGATTATAAAACAAAGTAACTAGGTGAGATACTTTAAAATCTACTTCATATTTTATAAGCCTTGTTTCAAAACATTGTTTTTTTCAGTTACCTATTTCAGTATAAAAACAACCACCCCAACATTTATTACTGGAAACAAGGATGTCTCATGATCATTTATGTCTCATGATTCTGTGGGTTGGTTAGGTTCGGCTGGGTGGTTCTTCTATTCCCTGTGGTTTCAGCTGGAGTCGCTCCAGCAGCTGTATTCCGCTGGCGCTCACCTGGAACTGGGGACTTCACTCATATGTCCCGCTGGGCTCTGGCTGAACCTGTCTCCTGCAGGGCGATTTTACTTCTTCACGTGTGAATCAGAGACCCCAATCAGGAGAGCAAAAGCAGAAGCTGCACGATGTCTTAGGGCCTCCTCATCTTGGAAGACTCAGAACATGATGAAGTCTAGCCCACATACTGGAGGTGGGAGGTGGGCCCCGCATCTTGGTGTGACGGCTGCCATGGACACGTAACCATGTTTGTGGACAGTCTCCCACCAGAACAGTAGCAAAGGGCATTTAGCTGTATCTGCAAGATCAGATTATCCATTCTTTGGAAATTAAGCCGTCCTTAGAGTTACAATCCAAGAAACCAAAAGACATTTCAATAAGTGAAAAGCCCTAATATTTGTAAAGATAAGAATGGGTAGGAAACCTGTAATAAAGATGCCAAATCAATGAATTTCCTGAATTAATTTGTAGATTTCATACATTTTCAATTCAGATATCTAAAGGATATATTAGAGAGCTTACCTGCATCCTGTGGGAAATAGAGGAAAGGTAGCCCACCAAAAAAAAGTCTACTGTACATCAATAATAATTAAACAGCATAGTAGTGATTCAAAATAAAAGAAATTAATCCTTTTAGAGAAAGAGGAAGAGCCCAGACCAAAAATCTGAATGAAATTTACAATTAAATGGGAAAGGAATTTATATACTCCACTTGGATTTAGGATTTAGAAAAGTCAATTCTAAAAACAGCAAAGTAGGACTACCATCTTAGAAGCAAGGTAATGCTTTCATTATTGGGTAATGAGTGAACACATGAAATATAAGGTGGACAGATAAAAGTATTTAAACACTTAGATTTTTATGAACTTGAAAGAGAACATTTAGATAAACAGGGGAATGTGGGGGAGGATTTGTAGTAAATGTGATGGGTAAAACCAGGCCATCCCAAGTGCATGGAAGGGCTTAACCAGTAAAAAACACCAAATCCCTGATTAAAAAAAAGAAAACCAGTCAAGGCATATGGACGCACAATCCACAAAAGCAGAATCACTAAATAAGTATTTGAAAAATGTTCCATCACACATGTAAATTCAAAATGATAATGAGCTAGCAGCTCACACCTCGGGAAGATGAGAAATGGCCCCACACTCTGGGAAGCATTGAGGAGTCGTCACAGCTGGCATCATCGTAAAGATAAAATGATCTGTCTCCGTGTGCAGTACGACCGTATGCAGGTAGAGCCAAGAGGGGGACCCACCCTTGACCAGAAATCTGTTTACTGGAGATGGGCAGATAACCAAACTCTGCCCATCAGACCAAATGTCAGAACACAAGCATCTCCTCCATAGGCCTGTGAGGGAGAAGATTAAGTCAAGGAGAGCAACGAGTCCATGACCCAGATTCTGCTCTCCTGCAACAGTTAAGTTCAAAAAATGGGCAGAGTCACAGTTCAAGTGTGTCTTGGTGTGTGCAGCCCTTTTGTTTCTTGGGGGTGACCTGTGACCCTTCATGCATGAGAACTCTTTAGTGATCTATGTGAGATAGTAAGATCATCGCTTATCGGCCTAGCCAGCCCCATTCCCTTTATCAGGTGGAGTACGGAAAGGTGTGGGCGCCCGCCAAGTAATGCATAGGATAGAGGCCATCCCCCTCCATGGTGGGCAGGGGACAAACCCAATTGGAAAAGCTGGCTGTGGGTCCAGCAGTGAAGCAGGGGAAGGCAAGTGGAGTTTCCTCAAAAGGGCTCATTTATCAAAACATCACAAGTAGGCAATGGGTCCTTGAATGGATGAAGTTTTAAATGCAAACAGGCTTTAAAAGGTGAAATTACAAACAAATGATGGGAGAGTCTGGGTTGCTGCGTCCCACAGCTGGCAACAGGCCAGCCTTCTCCTCTCCTCTGGATTCCAGCCCCAGGTTGGTGGTGACAGCCGCCGTCTTCCCACGGGCACACGGAGGTGTGCGTGTCCCAAGTGTCTGTGCGCAGGATAAGGCAGAGTCAGAGCTTGATTATCAGGCCCCACTGTGGGAGCAAAATAGTCCATGGAAACGTATTTTGCAAGAAAGTACAAGTTTATATTTTTAATCTATTATGCTCCATATGCCCTTGGTTTTTAAACAGAGACTAATAAGCCAAATTTTTTACAAAGAGCCCTGTTTACAGTTGTGAAGCAGGAGCTTAATCAACCTTGATAAAGTGGTTGAAGTTACTGGTATTTGAACATGGACAGAGTTTGTGTGTGTGTGTACAGGCATAAACAAAGTGACATAATTGGTTTTAAAATAAAACAGAAAAGTGCTATTAAGATGAAAGATGCAAAGTTAATTTAATATAGTAAATTGACTTAAATGATCTCAAAAGTACGGAAATTTTGTCTCTGGCCAGCAACAGTAGCTGTATCTCAAATAAGGCATGATCCCGGCACTTTTCTTTGCTCATTACTGAGAGGCAGACTCAAGACCATTATCTTGCAGCATTGATGTACAGGCTGTAAAAGGTTTAAGCCAAATCATTTATGTCAAAAGTGCAGTGTAACCTTTTCTTTTTCTTTTTCCCCTTTCCTGGTTGCCAGTTAAGTCAGCTTGCCAAGATCTGATAAGCATAGCGCTCGGTATCAGCACCTTGAATTTTCTCCATGTAGCTACAAAGCCCTAGCATCTCTGTCATTTGTAACGATAGCAGAGCCCCGTTGGAAGAGCTCTGTTTATGGGCACGGGCTCGGTTGGGCAGGGCCTCGTGCTTGGATGGCCTGCGTGGCCTGTATCCAGCACACATACCCTTCTCCTAGTCCACGCCCTCGGCAGACATGACTAATCCATCAGAGCCCTCCTCCCCGCTGATGCAGGCTTGGCCCTGCAGCTGGCCTGTACCCAGCGCACATACCCTTCTCCTAATCCACGCCCTCGGCAGACATGACTAATCTATCGGTGCCCTCCTCCCCCGATGCAGGCTCAGCCTTCCTGCTCGCCAAGTCGGCTCTAGATTGGTATGGAATATCTTGTTGGCCTTTCATCCTCTGGCGTGGTGCCAAACGCACCAACCAGAAACTGCATTGAAATAAGGTTTTTCCAAGGTGGCCTAAAGGGGTGGAGGGTTTTCTGTGTGTACCCCATGCCCGATGTCCCCCTCCCCCGGAGTCCGACGTTCCTGCACAGAAAAGAATGGGAAGGAGAAGGACTAACGGCTATCTGTGTAGATTGTGGGGGACCCTCTCTGCCGCAGCCACCATTTTCATGAAGGTCACACCCCTCTGCCTGTCTTCCAGTTTCGTCTGTGCCGCTGGGTTCAATGTCTGTAACTACCAGCTCACTGAATATCCGTCCTCACAGAAATAAGCTGGGGAAGAAGAAAGCATCCACTGCAAACTAAAGTTCTGGCGCTGAGGTTCTCTGTTTTACAGAGCAGTTAAGTGTCTGGACTCAACCAAGCAGCGTTCTGTTGGGATCTCAGCCTCCCAGCTTTTCAGATCCGAAGTGAAGTCCTCTTTGTGGAATGACATTGCTGGCAAAACTCCCCTTCTGGCTTCTTGCCTCCTGACCAGCAGGACCTTGTTTCTCCCAGAGGAATGCTCGAGGGACTGCCAGCAGCAAATTCTTTTTCTATCAAATATGTGGGTATTTCAATCAATTAAGGTAAAAATGGATGGAGCAAGAGAAGACATTTTTATCCGGATAGTCTAGCTGGACCATTAGACTCAAGTGTATTAAGAAAGATGGAAACTCACTGAATTATCACTGAATTGCATAAAATCTGGACGAGTCCATGGAACTCTTTAAAAGAGTGAGGAAACTAAATCCTTTATCTTTTTTGACATTCCTTTTTTGTCAGTAAATTTATTGTAGAAAAAAAATCTACAGTAAATTTACTGTAGAAAAAAAATCCGGATAGATTTTTTAAAGTGTGAAGTGTTATTCAGGATCGTCACAAAACAGAGGGTTATCTTGGATGTCATGGAAACCCCAGACCCTCCCTGCCCCGCCCCTGCAGCTGCTCAGCCCCGGCCAGTGTGCCCCATCACGCCTGCCCCCACGTCTGCCATTCCCATCCTGTCACGTGTAGAAGTAGGCAATTCCCAGATTGTGCTGTTAGTCTTAATTTACAAATTCTTTCCTCATATGCACAAATTCTACAAGTCAGGACCAAACTGGGAACGTGATCATCTCTCAGGAACGCATGGTTCCAGAATGTACCGTCATCTTGTAGGTTTGCGGTGTGGAGGACATCCTTAAAGCCTTATAGACATATTCGATGAAGGGCATCTGTGTCCCTGTCACAGGGGAAATCTGATCTAGGAAAGCGGGCTGTGAGGCTGGAGAACGCCCTGTGGTCCCACAAGGCACTCAGTGCCACTGCCAAGAGGGTCCGAGCCCCTGGTGGGAGCTCCCAGCGCCGTGCCCGTGACGTTGTAGCTCACTTTCCTCCGTGCTCCCTGAAGCCTCCACCGTTCTTCTAATTAACAGGAAGTGCGAGACCCTCCATAAGCCAGACAAGCAGGTAGCCTCATTAGGAGACCAGTTCAGCAGCCAGAGGGAGACGGAGTGGGATAAATTAAGAACAGAGCACCCCTGACCGGGACCCGAGTGCAATTTCTCAGCCATTAATCAAATCATATGAAAAAGACACCGCAGCACTAATCCACCTGCTCTAGCCCTCGGATTCTGACTGTAGATGCACACGTATGCTCGGGCACCCAGGAAAGCGACACCAGGGTTCAGGGGAGGTGGATAATTAGGTATATATTCCCAGTTCTCGCCTCCACGTTGTTCAAACGCAGGACTGGTTTTCGGCATGCCACTGGGCATTCCTGGACCGATGCTCTTGGGTCCGTGTTCAGCCCGCAGAGCTGGGCCAGGCTGGTGCCAGTTTCAAAGAATATTCCATTCTCTTTCCTGCCTAGCTCGGGAAAACCTGAATGTGAAGGTGCGGGTGCCAAGACTAGAAATGGTCCGGTGCCGGGAGAAGGGTGGGTGGTCGTGCTGCCCACTGCTACCACTGCCATTTCTAGTAAGAGTCTGTGACCCGGCTCGCTCACTGCCACTGTTTCACGTTCACGGCGCGGATCGTTTAAGCAAGCCCCAAATGGTCAGGGGTTCTGACAGTTGACCTCGCCTGTGTTCCTCTTCATCGTTCACAAGCATGTGTGTCCATCAGGGATCATGACACATGCACCGTTGAACCACATTGCTCAGCATCACGTGTTGCTGGCTGTCGAGGCTCACACCGCATGCAGCAGGACACGTACGCGCACACACAGGCTCTTCCAAGACCCCATTATCTGAGTCTTGTCTGGGCCCCTGAGGCTTTCAGGTGCATCGAGGTACCACTGTTCATAGGAAATTCTAAATCTTATTTCAGGTCTTGATTCAGATGAAGAACTTGGGCTGCTCTGTCACCACACGTCCTATCTAGGTGATTGTCCGGGGCTGACCACGGGCTCTGGATGTGCTGTAACCTTTTCTTTTGATGTCACGTGTCTGCACGTCTGCATGGTTCTCTGAGCTCGGAGGGTTGGCACGCACAGGGGACGTGGGTCCTGGCTGCTGTGTCTCCGGGATGCTCCTCCCCCCCCGCCACCCAGGTTTGGGGCCCGCTGGCTGAGGGGGACGTCCCCTCGGTCCCGTTAAGCAGCCATGTCATCCTGCGACGCTGTGATTTCGCGCCCGGCCAGCAGCTTTGGCATTTCTTGGGATGTGGAAGGAAGAAAGCAAATTGGCTAGCAAATCCAGGATCTGCTAATTGTCCCTGGGGCTGTGATGTGCGCATGCCATATAGCCCCCGAAGACAGCCAATCCTGATGCTTTCTGATTGCCAGAAGCTTGCCTGAGTTTGTTTTTCTTTGTTTTGTTTAAAACAGGGCAGTCACTGATGGGGGGGTGGGCGGTGTGTTTGAGGTCAGTGACTAGATTCGGTTCCACAAACATGTCCTTGTGGCTAATACTAAACTTTCTTCATGTGTGTGTCCACCCCGCTCCAGACCAGAGAGTGGCATCCTTCTGTACCCTGACCGATATGCAGCACGGGGAGGACCTGGAAGGCGCGCAGGAGCCTCCTTTATGTGTAGACCCAGGCAGCGGCAAAGAGTTCATGGACACGACTGGGTATGTGAGCCCCTGAGGAGCCCCTCACCCCCCTGCCCTGCTCCTCTTCCCAGGCCCCCTGAGTAGCAGGTTCAGCAAAGCCACAGGCCACCAGGAGATCATTTCCAGCCTGCACTCTCCAGGGCCTTCAGGATCCAGATATGGGACTGAGTGCGGCTGCCCCTGCTGGGGTGGGCGGCTCTTGGCAACAGAAGTGCTCTGCTGTGGGCGGTCCCTGCCTGCCAAGACATGTCACCCCATGCCCATGGCGACAAGGCTTTCTGACAGAGGGAGGGAAAGCGGGGGCCTGGCTCTGCGTCTGCCGGTAATTGCTGCCACAGCCCCCAACAGACAAGGACTTTGCTGATCGGTCTCCCGCTGCCAGGCGGCCCGTGCAGGCCTGCCAAGGGCACAGCTCCCCGCCGCAGCCTGGTCCTTGACCCTGGCCTCACCCGAAAGAACCATCTCGTTGCCCTATATTCTTGGCATGTTTATCACTCACGGGGTCTATATTCTTTACCTGATTCCAACTTTTATATGAACTCGTGTGACCCTTAACTGGCCCACTCATCTTGGTAATGACCTTTACGATATTTTCTTGACAGAGAAAAACAAACTGGGGAAGTCGAATCTCTATTTGATTCCCAGGACCTCAATGGTCTACCTAGTTTCAGTTGACTAAACTGATTTAGATAATCTGTCTTCTGTGTTTGTTACCAACATACATACCTGCAGGTTCTGAGTCCCTTTTTAAAAAATATTTTGTTTATTTATTAGAGAGAGAGAGAGAGAGCAAGAGAGGGAACACAAGCAGGGGGAGTAGGAGAGGAGAAGCAGGCTTCCCGCTGAGGAGGGAGCCTGATTCGGGACTCTATCCCAGGACCCTGGATCATGACCCAAACCAAAGGCAGACGCTTAACATCTGAGCCACCCAGGCGCCCCCTGAATCTCTTTTTAAATCAACAGAGTTGCAGAAGGGATTTTCTACCAAAACAGCAATAAGTTCCCTTTCCAAATCTGACATAATATTATTTATTTCCTCACTGGGCTCTAAGCAAATTCTTTGAGTGAAAACTTTACCAACAAAATACAGAGTGTTGCTTCTGTACTTGGATGACCTTGAATCCTTCTGACTCCACCTCTCTTCGCTAGGGAGCGGTCTCCATCCACACTGACAGGGAAGGTCAATCAGCTGGAGCTGATTCTCCGACAGCTGCAGACGGACCTTCGGAAGGTGAGGGACCTGTCGAGAGCCACCATCGGAAGTCTGTCCTGCACAATCACCCCCTTCCAACCAGTAGAAATAAAAATGAAGACGCTCGGGAAAGATTACCACCCTAGTCAAAGCCAAACAGAGACCCCTAAGGTCTAATTCTTGTTTCTAGCCTGTAGCTTATATTTTTTCACTCTAAGGGGACCCAAGAATTGCAGGAAATAGGACTGCACAAGGGTGAGCCCTCTGGGCTGCCAGTCTTCAGAGCAAGGTAGAAACACACAGGCGAGTGTGTTTTGGTTCGATGAGTGATCAGTTGTACCAACAATTCAGGAGCTGACCTTAGAGGCGTTAGTTGCTGCCAGAAAGCCTGTTTTCCCCGAGCTGTTGTATTCCCATGGAGTCAGCTACCTGACCCTCACAACTTCTGCCCTGCGTGTCCAGGTGTGTGCAGCCGGTCCCCACAGAAGTTAATTTGCTGAGCCCTTCTTGTATCATCAGCCCTGCACTGTGTAGCCTTGTGCTGTCCATGGGAATGGAACGGAGTGTGACAGAGGGAGGGCAGCAGGGAGATGTCCAAGGAAGGGTTTTATCACTGCTGTGTTTGTTGAAGAAAGGAGAAATTATAGCCGGTGTCAACGCTGGTGGAATGATCCAGTTGTGAAGGAGAAAATGGCAGGGGGAAGAACCGGGGGGTGATGCCCTGACCTAGTGCCCAAGGCGGGAGCTGGCCTTGATTCGGAGTGGGGAAAGTTTGTAGGTAAAGCACTGTGGGCATGTGTGTGCAAACATACTCCCATGCATACATAGGTCACACGCATGTAGTCAGAGATAGGTTGACAGGGCTCCCCTCTGATGGTTTCTTTTTCCCAGTCGTGAGCTGAGAGTGAGTGGTGGTGGGAAGGAGAAGGAGTGACTTGGGGTCAGAGGGTAAGGTATGGAGTAGTGTAAATGCACGGGGTAATACTTGATGGGATTTACCAAGCAAGGCTGAAGGTACACCTGAATTTGCAGCCTCGGTTAAAGTGACCATCTGTTGGCGGAGTTAGGTGTCTCTCACCCACTTGGATGGCCACCTGTCACAGTTTGCCTGCAGTGGGGAGGTTCCGGGATATAGAATCTAGAGAACTAGAACCGGAAATGTCCCAAGCAAACTAGGACATCCCCTTGCCTCCAGCTGTAGGTGTAGGGTAGTTAAAGAGTTGAATATATAAGAGTTGAGACAGGAAATCAAGACAAGGAGAGAGAGAAAGAGACAAAACCCCTGGGGTGTCTGTAGGATGGGATTAAACTGAGGGACCTAGAGTATAAGCTGGGTGAGGAGACATGCTATCATGGCAGGGGACAGCAAAAATAAGGTAAGACTGGTACATTAGATAATTATTGGAGGAGTGGATGCTGGAGAGATGATTCTAAAAGGGTAAGAGGTGGTGGTCGGGACGTGGGAGGCTGAAGCAGGAGCAAGATATGCGGTTTATGGGTTATGGCAAGGTACAGGGTGTGGCCATGGGAAAGGGCTTGAGGAGGGGTGGGTTTTTCCAGATCACAGGGAGGAAGTGGTGGAGAGACTGGATTAGATTTGGAATCATCAACAAACAGGACATGGGGTAGGGGAGAGAAGAAAAGCAAACTACATTCTAGAACCTTCCATTAGTGATGGGAGGGAATGGAGACAAGAGAAGATAATTGTGGTGAGCAGGGGCTGCAGGCCCTGTAACCTGATGCCCCACTTCTCAGAGAAGCTGAAGTTTTGGGGAAGAACCCCACCCTGGGCACGGAGGGATAAGCTGTTTGCTGTATGCCAGGCCCCAAGTCTTCCGGCAACAGGGGGACCCCTCTCTCCCCTTAGCGAGCAGCTGGGAAAGCAGTGTTCTCAGGGGAGAGCGGGGTTTCATCTGGACGTGTGAGGATGAAGGGAGTTTCAGGCACGAGGGTAACCGTTTCAAAGGCTTTCATGGCGGAGTCCCAGTTCCGCGGGTCACAGCAGAAGGGGCAGAGGGGTCTTGCGGAGGGCTCGGGGGAGGGGACGGCCGCTTCGCGCGTGACGCCGTCTGTGTGCACCCCCCCAGGAGAAGCAGGACAAGGCGGTGCTCCAGGCCGAAGTGCAGCACCTGCGCCAGGACAACCGGCGGCTGCAGGAGGAGTCGCAGACGGCCACCGCGCAGCTGCGCAAGTTCACCGAGTGGTTCTTCAACACCATCGACAAAAAGTCGTAACCCGGCCCTGGCCCGCCGGGGGTGGCGGTGGGGCTGGGGCCTCGGGGGGACGCCCCGCGCCCCCCGCCCCCCGCCCCCGGGAACTCTCCAACGCGTGGTTTCTCCGTGTGCTTGCCGCCAGTCCTACGTGTCTTTGCCGTCCCACCCCGTCCAGCACCATCCACCCCCGCAGGGTAGGGAGGCCCCTCGTTCCTGGAATCATGTGGGGACAGCGAGGCCGTGTGCGCGTGAATGTAACTCCCGGTGTCGAGATGAATGTAAACCCCGGCGTGGGTTGGGGCCTCTGAGTGGGACCCCAGGGTCCCGGCGCTCTGGCGCGGGCGTCCCTGGAGAGGGGAGAGAGCGGGGCTCCGCGTCCCGCGCATCGGGTGACCCGGTAGCCATGGTGAGAGCAACTGACCACAGTCGGGGCTTTAGTATTGTAAGATAAACCCGGAGACGGATAGTCAGACATATACTTTAATGTTAAAGGTGCTCTATTTTTTTGGATGTACAGTAGTTTTATTTCTCAGCCACATTATCATAGCAATAAGAACGAGACAGGAACTAGCTGGAGAAGCCGTGTGGGGAAAATTAAAACAAAACGAAACACTGATGTCTTTAACACTAGTTTGAATGCAGTTCATTTAGAGGCTTATTTATTTACAGGAGCAAACGGTGCCTGAATATTAAAAGTGTTCTGAGTTTAAAAAAAAAAAAAAAGATACATATGCCTTGTATATGGCTCAGTAAGCAGTCCTTCGACTCTTAGTTCACTGTGTATAGTTAACGCTCTGCTGAGAGTAGCGCACGCCTGCTTACGTCCTAGAACCTCCTAGAACCTCCCGTTGGCGGGGAGCCAGCAGAATCCCATGTATACAATGCCAAATTTGTTTATCTTTGTACAGAAGCTCTGAGGAAGTGTCTTGTATTTAACGCCCTTATTTAAGCTTATTTAACCTTAAATTGTTAATTTTATAAACTTTGGTTTGACCCGCACTACGACGAGGGAGGTGTAGGCAGCAGCAAGCTTTGGACAGCCGAGCTTGCCCCTAACAGAGCAGAGGCAGGGCGGGAGATTCTAACAACTGGATGCTGCTAGTAACAAGTCCTTTGTATTGCTTTACCATTTTTAACTGTTCTATTTGAGATGAACATACATTTTGCTTTTTTAATAAATGTTCAAAAGAGGCCACATCAGTCACGGTGTCATCAGGTGAATGTAGATCTGTAGTATCTCTGTGTCAGTGACCGGAGTGTATGAGAGTGCGTTTGGGGTCATTTAGCGTCTTAATCCTGACTCCTGCTTTGCCACCTTCTTACCAAATCGCAGACTCATTCGAAGGAAAGAATAACTCGTGTCCACACACTCCTCTCTGTGCGTTTCACCAGCGGGATTCCCCTGCTTACAACTCAGGAAACTGAGGCTCAAGTTAAATGATTTACCCCAGCCAGGAATTTGGGTGTTGCTTACAAGAAAATACAGAAGGCAAAAAGAATAAGAATTAGAAAAATAATCGTGAAGAGATAAACTATACATTTGAATCAAACATAGAACGAAGAAGACGTGGAAGGTGGGCCCAGGTGGGAAGGGAGCCCCATAAGGTACAAAGTTCTCAACCTTCCGAGAACAGAAGTTTTACCAAGAATTTGGAGGAAGGAAAGTGATTTCTAGGACTTACCCTACAAGGGATGTCCTTTGTGGGTGCACCTAACAGGTGTAGTAAAAATGTTCTTAACATTCCTCTGATGTACAAATGGGCTTCCTAAGGCTGTTTCTTGAGGTGTGCTTCCAAAATGCCTCTAGTGAAGGCAGTTTTTCAGGGAGTCAGGACATTGTGAACCAGAGAGAGTTCTTCTCCACCCCCTCCCTTCCCTGTCACTGTGTGCCAGGCACTGTGCCAGGAGCCCAAGAGCCAAGCAACAGGAGTTAAGACCCAGCGGGGTCCATCTGCCAGAGGTATGCAGTCTGTATGGGGGGACGGACATAAGATTATTTCAAAATGTGAGAGGCAGAGATACAGAGTGCCTAGGATGGATTCCTTCAATAATCATTATAACAGCTGACATTGTTTGGGTGGGTCCTATGTGCCAGGCACCGTTCTGGCCCTTTTGATGTCTGCACAGCAGCCTGTGGGATAATTATTAGATGTACTCCCTCTACACAGATCGGGGATTGAGACACAGTGTGCTCAGGGGAGACGCCTATGGGTGGGAGATTTCGAAGGTGGAAAGAAAGTCAGCCATGAGAAGCTGGGGGAAGAATATTCTGGATAGAGGGGCCACAGAGTTCAAGGGCCCTGAGGCTGTAGAAAGTCAGGATGCACAGAACGTAGGTAGTAATGCGGAAATGATAGGGACATGTTAGATAGGTAAAGCCAGATCAGCAAAGAATTACAAGCTATGGTAGAGTCTGGATTTTGTTCTAAGTCAAAAGGAGACTGTTAAAGCAGGAAAGTGCAAAATAAGATCTGTATTTTTTAAAAGACTATTAGGAAAATGGATGAATGAATGGAGTGGGTGACTATTTGGACCTCTGAAGGAGAAAGGACCACCTAGGACAGGTATCTGCAAACTTCTGTGTGGGGGCACATAGTAAATATTTAGTCTCTTTATATTTTAGTATTTTTAATATTTTTAAATTCTGGTTACCCTGGAAAGCTGGAAGATCATTCCACTCTTAGCTTTCAGGCCACCCACCAGCATAGCTGACTGACCCTTGGGATAAGAGAAAGAGTAGAAAAGAGAGACCAGGGGCCTCTCGGTGGTTCAGTTGGTTGAATGACCAATTGTTGGTTTCACCTCGGGTCATGATCTCGGGGTCGCAAGATCGAGCCCCATGTTGGGCTCCACCGCCATGGCCAGTCTCCTGGACATTCTCTCCCTGTGCCCATACCCCTGTGCTCACTCACTCTCTCCCTTTCTCTCCAAACTAATGAAAATTTAAAAAAAAAAATGTGAGATCAGTTCCAGGGAGAGGTGGGCAATCACAGCTACAGTGAGGTGGGACAGGTGGAGGAAAATAAGTGGGTCACACTCGAAAGATAGACCCCACGGAACTGCTGATGGGTTGGAGACAGAAGGGAAAGTTTTGATTCAGGGATAAGCCCTAAACATCAGAAGAAAGGATGGGCACCATGTTCATCAGAGAGTTTTCCATAGATCTGGCCAACCTTCAATAAAAGCTTACCAACAGGTGGTCCTTGGCAAGGGCCTGAGAGCATCACTGACCAGCAGTGGATGCGTGCGCTATAGAGGGCATGAAGCAGACAGAAATGTTGATGTTTAGAGAAAAGAGGAACCTGACCAAAACCTAGCTGAATGGAGAACCATCCCACCTTTCTACCATGTACCTGCAGACAAAACCAGAAGGTATTTTTTGAAGACATACTTCTCAGTCTACACTGGCAAAAGATTAAATCATCTCTCAAGTCCACCCCTAAAGGGTCGTGCCAAAGAATGGCCAGAATGATGTTGGTTCAAGTTTTTCCAAAGGCGTGCTTCCAGTCAACAGCCAGGCCATAGAAAAATCTCCTCACACACCTCTAGTACATGTGTTTTTGTGCAACTTGGCATCCTAGTGAACACTGTTGGTTACAAAATGTACCCTTCACCAACGAAACACTTTGACTTTCTGGAACGTTCACCGAGTACAAACTAATTAAACATTGGAATATATCCACTAGAATTATTTTTTACTTTGGAATAATTAATATCCAGCAGGTTTTTTTCCAACCATATGGAGTAATCTATTGTGTATTAAGGCCAGTCAACTATGTGACAGAGTTAATTTGTATTTTAGAGGCTTCCATCCTGCTATTCGTATCAAGGAGCAGGTTCATCATTAAAAATACAAGTTGAATTTGGGAGGGGTATAATCCCAGGCCTGCTTTTGCTGACCTCACAATTCTCCTTTGAAATGCCAGGAGTCTTGTTGTTCTGCTAGCCCATTAAAATGCAGAAATTGATTATCTATCAATAGCCAAAGCCTTCATCAAACTCAGAGCCATAAAACTATGGCTTCCTATCTATAGATTCAAAGAGATTATCTATAAAAAGACACTAAGAATAATACTCTTGATGACTTCTTCATGAAGAGCTATAACTGGCTAATATTGGAATATGGGGATATTAAAATGACTTGTTCCTGGTATAAAAATATGACCCTGAAAAACCTGGAATTGTGGTTTAGAGTGAGTGCTGACATCAAATTTAGACTGACCAGCCATGAATTCCCTAGTTTTGGAGAAACTGTGGACATAGACCTTTGTAGAGTCAACCCAACTTTTGTTCCCAACCAGATGGAGGGCATGTCACTACAAACAAGCTGCCATCTTTACAGCTGCCATCCTCACCACTGGAGTCATCATGAAATATTTTGGAGCAAAACTTGTAAGAGGCAAGTTCCAGCTTCTGGAGATTATGAGATAATCTCAGATCTGCTGAGGTCAAGCCAATGTATGTCCTTGAGAATTTCCAAGTTGGGGATGGGGGAGGAACCAAAGGAAGTGATACAGATTTTTACATTTGCACCTTGGAATTATTGTCAAGGGTAAGCTGCAGGTTGCTTGAGTGCTTGTGGATTTGGGGCTTAAAAACTTAAAACCACTCCCCTAGATCTAGTGTTCAGGTGTGCTACTCAGTAGTGGAAAAGAAAGTTAATAGAGTTGACTGGGTTTCATTCAACACCTGCTTAGAGGCAGGTGGGAGGTAAATGTGTTTGTTTATGCTCCACGGGATGGAAAATGGCAAGAAATCTGCCCAAATCCAAGGCATGGGTTGGGTTTCTGACCTGTGACCTCCAAATTAACCCAAAGACCAAGCTTCCTGGCTTCTCAACAATGGGAATTAGGCAAAAGCTTAAGCACAAAGAAAAGTCTTTTTATGAATTTTAAAAAAGGCTCAAATCATCACCCCCAAAGATGACATCCTTGCATTTTTAACATGGAAGATTTGGGGGTAAAAATAAAAAATACTTGGGAGTAAAAATAAAAAAATAAAAATAAAAAAACAAAAAAATCCTTTAAGCCCTTCCAGTTTATCTTAATATCCGAAAAGGCACTGCCCTCTTAAATCCTTACACTCAAGGTTTTGGTACAGCTGTTTGCAGACCCAGAAGCACACCAGCCTCTGGTTCTCATCCATAATACCAGAGACCTGCCTACAATGTGCGGAGCAGCTCGGGTTTTCAGAAGAGCAAATAAAAAAATCATCAGCTCCCTTGACCTGAAAATGTCCTTTTGCTGATAAACTAGAGCTGAGTTATTAAAGAACAAAATTAAGGGTTAGATTACCTATATCCTGGTCATTGATACCCATCGATTGGACGGTTAGGCACTGGTGATTTTGTTGTCTGAATATTCCGCTGCTCTCTTGGCCTCCTCACATGCAGTGAAATCATGATGAAGCCTGTGCTCGAGGGGCATTCCCAGTTGTAGCCTTTCAGTTCATTATCTGTCTCAGCTGAAACAGGGCTGCCTCAGAGAGAGTATGGCTACAAATACACACCTGCAGATGGAGATTTCAGACCCCAGCGGTCTCCTCTATCACTGCACATCACAGAAATAGGGTTTGGGCTGCTGGGTGCTGGTCCCTCTTCTCCGCAACCGTGATCAGTGATAGGAAACCAAGAGGGACCTCGCTGAATGCTCCATTAAATTGGGATTAATTAAACATGACAGTCATGTGCTCTTCTAGGATCTGATTAGACACCTTGTAGCAGTCATTACGGAACCCCATCTGGGCTGAGGGCTTGCCAAACAGCAGGCAGAGACTCAGAGTCCCCACTTCCATGACTCCAGAATTCCAAGGCTGGGCATTCTTTATCCCTTTAAATTAAGTACTTGAGAACTCAAATAGCACTATTCCGGAGAGGAAGAGGCACTTGCCTACAGCAGGGCACTGAAGCCAGTTGGTTTAGCCTCCCCAACTCCCACTTGATTCTATTTTTTTTTTTTTTTTTTTTTTTGCTACTGTTGAACTATCTGAAGACCATTGCTCAGCCAACGTTGTCCTCAAACCATTTCATTTCTGAGTGGCTGGGCAAAGTGGAGACTTGGTGGGGACCCAGGTAAAGAGACTGGTGTGTATGGGGCCACACTGTTTATACTGATCCCATTGAGATGAGCTCTGAAATGAAGTGTTTCTCCCTAATTTAACAGATCTTGTTCTATTCTTTTGAAGCAAGAGCCTCTTCACTGATTTGCCCTGAAATGTACAACCGAACTAAACTTGGCTGCCCTAATTGTCTACAGTCTCATCGTTTGTATGAGGATCATTCCTGCTCTTGACTGATTTCCAAATGCAAGATTATATTGCTTAAATACTATCCACTAACATAGCCACATGTGGAAAGATGTCTATAAGAATCCTCCCTTCTTTTGTCCAAAGAACCAATTTGGGTACATGAACTTCATTCTACCACATAAATACATTCTATTAATGGATGTGAACATCACACTTATAGATGTACATTTTATTTATAAAGGATTTTTTCCAGTATAAGTGACCATTTTCAATATTCTTGCTTGGAAATCTTGACTCCTCACCCTTCCTGCAGTAACCCTTAGCTCTTGTGGAAACCCGTTGCCTTTATTCTTCTCCGAGACTTCATCATACATGGCCTTGTTCCTCCAGAGTTTTGCCTTGTGATGAATCATATTATAAAGGAATGGACACTTGGAACGAGTGTTGGCGACGATGGGAAGAAAATGGAACTCTCGTGTTGTTGACGAGAATGGGATATGGTGCAGCCACTGTGGAAAACAGTTTGGCCCTTCCTAAAAAATTCAACCTAGAATGAGCATTTGACCCAGCAACTCCACTTCTGGTCATTACCCCCCAAAAAACTGAAAGCAGGAACTTGAACAGATATTTGCACACCCATGTTTGCAGCTGCATTATTGACAGTAGCCAAAAGACGGAAACAACGCAAGGGTCCATGTATGGATGAGTGGATAAGCAAAACGTGATCTATCCACACAATGGAATTTTATTCTACCTTAAAAAGGAAGGAAATTCCTACACTTGCCACAACACAGACAAAGCTTGAGGACATCATGCAGGGTAAAATAAACCAGATACAAAGGGACAAATCCTCTCTGATCCCCGGTACACGGGGTCCTTATAATAGTCAACTTCACAGAGATGGAAAGTAGAATGGCGGTTGCCAGGGCTGAGGGAGGAGAAATAGGAAGCTGTTATTTAATGGGGACAGAGTTAGGGGAGTTTGGGAAGATAAACAGAGCTCTGTGGATGGATGGTGTGATGGTGGTGTACAGTGTGAATGTGCTTAGTGCTGCCGCACTGTACCTTTAAAAATGGTTAAGACGGTACATGTAGTGTCATGTGCATTTCATCACAATTAAAAATGAAGGATAGGAATAGGGACCTGAAGGACTCAGCCTGCAGGGCCTTGAGGTGTAGATAAGCACCGAGAAACCAAAAAAGCTTAAACTCCCCCAAAATAGAGGTGGTTGGAACAAGGCAGGCAAATCTAAGAACACCAGTGACGTGGTCTTTGGATGCTCAAGGGAAGCCAGACTTTGATCAATTGCCGTATATTCAGAGAGAAGACACATCATCCCAGAAACTTGCCTCTGGAGCCCGCAGGAGAAGCAACAGAGGAAAAAAGGAGCCCTTCTCCCTGAAGAGTGATTAATTTGGTAATTAATGTGTAGAAGAGGAAGAACGATTCTGAAATGTTTGCTCCAGGGCCTAAATGTTCACAGTTAGCTCTGTAGTTGGAGCATCTGGCAGGACAGTGAGGCGGGGTGAGCTGAAGAGTGAGATCAGACACCAGGGCAGCAGGGGAGGGGATTAAAGACAGATAGCTTTAGGGGTGCTGGAGGAGCCTGAAAACCATGGACAAGAAAAATCTTCGAAATAAACAGACCATTAGGAGAAGCCTCTGGTACTGATTGGAAGAAAGAACCACTAAGGGACCAAAACCTTCAAATCCTCACTCTATGAAAAGGACGACTGCATCCTGGATAGATGGGTCAAGGGCTGGGGAACTCAGGCGACACCCAAACTATAACGTGGCCTGCCCTGGCTTGTTTGTCAGCCATGTCGAAGGAAGGGTCGTGTTTGTGAATTTCGGGCACTGATTGTATTTGGGGTCAGGATATCCGTCTTCCAGATCTGATTAATCTCCATCAACTTAGGACCATCAAGACTGAAAGGTAAGAAGAAGGAAGCATCATGGGATATCTCTGAGGTGAGGAATTATTGGGGAAACCCTCACTTTTCAATACTGCTTTAATCATGAACTGAACCCTATTGGACCTGCTCAGGGCCCAGCCCCCACACTAATTTTCACACCAGCCAGGGAACACTTGAGTGTAATCAAGTCACAGATGCAGAACAGGTCAGATTCAAGACTCTCCGTCGCCCCACGTCACTATTCCAGAGGGGCGAGGAGCACTGCTCAGTTCCTCATTCTTCAGAAGGATGAGTGCCCAGCTCAGCCTCGCACGCAGGCGGAAAGAGCCCGGAGAGAAAGGCAGATGGACTCTGTGCTTCTGAACTACGTTGGGTCAAGGCCACGCACCTCCATTCAGAGCCACTGGGGACTTCACATTGGCTCACTCGTGAGCACCTTCCCCTGGAAAAGTCATGGCAGTTCTGAAACCTGGAAAGGTTCATTGGTAGTTCTGAAAAGGCTAATTGTGTCCTCCCTCTTACTCCTCGAAAACCGAGGTCATCAGCGGAGACTGGGCTTGGGGCTTCCTGCTAAGTGCCCCAGGGCAGAGCTGGCTAGAGCATCCTCAGAGCCAAGAACAGAAAGGGACCCAACGACGCGCCTCCCGGGCCAGGGACCAGCTCACTCTCCCAGCCCTGGCAGTGAAAACATTTCCCCCCGCTCCAAGTTTTCAATTTTTAAAACTGGCAAGATAGAAGCCATCTAGAGACCTGTGCCTGGCCCCTGTGAGTATCCAGAACGCGTTTTCCAGCCCCTGCATCTCTCCCAAGCCCAGGAAACAACAAGCAGGCTGTTTCCTATTTGTGCTGCTCCGTGGAAGGTGCCGCAATGGTGTCTACGCTGTGTGGGGCCGGGTCAGCACAATTGCGCACGCTGTATCTCCGGCTAGAAGCTTCTGAGCTTCTATCGTGGACTCACTTCTGCTGGAAGGAGCCGAGACTGCCTGCCCATAACCAGAGTCCATGGTCAGGGCAATGGCAGGAGGATATCTGGATATCTGGGTGTGGGAAGGACTGGAGACAGAGTTTCCTTCCTTGGGAGGGGCTCCTGGTTTTATCCACCCCTGCAGGTGGAAGCTGGCACTTCTGTGTGGTTGGGAGCTAAACGCCATTGGTTTTGAGGCTGATTCTCCAGACTTTGGAAGGGGAGAGCAGAGCATGGTCAGGAGCAGGTTTAGCCTCGCTGCCTTTATGGCAAACGGTGACCTCGTCCCAGAGAATGTGCTGGGTGGCTGGGTGAAATCCACCCGTGGTCGAGAGGCCAGCATGAGCTCCGGACCACTCAGAGGGGAGACCATCAGGCCTCTTCTCCTCACTCAGGGTGCGTCTCCTGTGTCTGCGCTCTGTGCCTGCCTCTGCACATGGAGACCCTAAATACAGAGTATTGTCAGACATACGGGACCCTGAGTCTCAGTAGGGCAACGGTCCCTCAGAACACGTTCTCTAACACCCAACCAAGTACTCAAAGCAATATGTCATTTTCTCAATGGCCCTTCTGTCCCCTTGGTCGTTTTTTTAACTAAACGGAAATTGCGTGTAATTTTGCTCTTTGTGAGCAAGGGAAGGAGGTAAGAGGAGAGACAGGCAAACAGGTGCATTCTGGGAGGATGGAAGGAAGGTGCGTGGGCATTTGCGTATTGGGGTGGGCACGTGGAGGATGGGTCTTTGCCTCTGTCTCCCGGGACATGCACGCCCTCCCTGCCGCCCAGCTGCAACCACCCACCGCCAAGGCCACACTCCCCGTCTTGTCTTCCCTCTCCTCCTCTGCCCTTGAAACCCTACGCTTGGATGCCCCTTCTCCATCTTTGCTTCCCTCCCTCTGCCTGTCAGCCTCTGCTGCGCACCTTGCTCTTTTGACTCTCTCTTGTCCCTTTTCCTAGATGAGTGGGTCCTCGTCCCCAAAAAGGCCAGCACCCCAAGAGCCCCCAGGCTCTTGCCTTCTGCCTGAACCCCCATGTCTCATACCTTCATCTCTAAGGCCGCCTGGACCCGTTGCTTGCCTTTTCACATCTTGAGAAACTCTTGCTAACTACTGTCTTCTTTCTTTCCTTTTTAAATCTGCATATATCTTAATTTCATGGGAGGCTGCCCCCACTGTCTACACGCTGTCTGTATGCCCCTGGGATGCCAAGTACTCATTTCCATTGCCACCATGGCCCCTGACCCCGACGGCCTCAGTGACCACCAGTGGCCTACCAGATCCCAAAAAAATTAGACCTTTTTTTTAAGTTTTTATTTATTTAAGTAATCTCTACACCCTACATGGGGCTTGAACTCATGACCCCAGAATCAAAAGTCACTCGCTCTACTGACTCAGCCCATAAGGTGCCCTGGGACATTTATTTTTAATAACGATGGTCACCTTTTATTACAGATTTCCTACACGCCAGCCCCTGGCACAGGGCAGTTTGGAAACTTCTCATATTTCCAGACCTTCTCCAGGACCCTGGGTCATGCTGCTTCTCTGACCGCTGCTTCCCACCCTTCCCTGCCCCTCTCCTGTGGCCAGTCCTCCTGGGGTCATCGCCTCGAGCCAGCTGTCACAGCTGCCATGCTTTGGGAGTCACTTAGACAAACCACCTTCAGCTTTCGGGAGAGAGTGCGGCTTCTCTTACCTGTAGCAGAACCTTGGCTTAGATCACCCCGGCTCTGTTTCAATTCCCTCTCGGAGCCCGAGAGTCCCAAACCAGAAGTCTGTTCTTCTGTGTCAATTAGTAAGCTTTCAGGTGTAATTAACAGAAACCCAATTCAAACAGATTTGAACCCTAGGAGAATCTGGGGCTTGCAGAACAGAGAATCAAGGTCAAACAGGCTTCCGAGTGGGTTTCATCTGGTGGCACAGAGATGAGCCCAAGACCCCGGGTCTTCCATGTCCCTGCTCCCGCGGTGGCTGCTCCAGCGTCCCTGGGTGGCCTGCTTGCTTCTTCACTTCCAGGGAGAGAGAGAGGGAGAGAGAGAGAATCTCTGCCCCAAGAATACCCAGGGAGACCCCAAGGGTCACTCTGATTGGGCAGCTTGGGCCACACCCTCATCTCTGAGCCAATCACAGCAGGCGGGGATTGAGGGAAGCCTTTCAAAGCACCCCTGAAACTTGGGCCTGAGGTCAGCTTTCCCCGAGAGCAGGTGGAGCACAGGAAAGGGGCGGAGGGGAGGGGCACTACCCAAGCTACTTCAGAGCCCCGTGTTGAAGGGTCGGAGTCAGGGCTAAGTAGCAGACCCAACACCACCCTCTCCCGCCTTCCCAAACAGCTGGCGCCCTGCATCCTGGTCTCCATCTCTGTGGGTAATGGCCATCCACCCCGGACCCAGGCCAGCGGTCGGGGATCAGCCTGGGTCACAGCTCCTCCTCCCTGGCTACATGGAATCCATCTCCAAGATACTCTGTGTTGGTGGTGGTGGTTCCCATATCCTAAATGCCTCCAGGTTCCACCCTTTCTCCCAGGTCCTCACCACCCCTAATCTGAGTGGTCTCCTGCCCTTGGCCCTCGCCCTTGACCTCACAACACTCTGCAGGGAGCCAGGCATTGTGAAACATTCTTCTTCCCCTGCCGAGCCCCTGATTGAAATGCTACCCTGTGTCCCAGAAGCCTCTCCCCCTTCACCTGACCTCTCCAGCAGCACAGACCCCACTCTGCCCCCTCCCTCCTCACAGGCCCACCGGCTTCCCAACCCCACCCCACCCCACCAGACACCTCGTGCATCACCAGATGCCCTCTCATCTTCTCCACCCGATGACCTCACATCCTTCAAAATCGTGCTTGGGAATGATTTTGCATGTGAACTCTCCTGCCCCATCCCTCTCAAGACATCACAGCCACAGCATCTGGGCATGACCTCAGTGCCTTTCCCCTGGCAGGTGCCCTGCAATGGCATCACTCACCTGTCCAACCTACCTGCAAGAGATACTTGTTTTTCACGTATTCAGTCACTCTCTCAATCATTCATTCTTCAACAAACACTTCGCGAGTGCCTATTGCCCACTCAGACACATTTTTCTATCCCTTACAATTAGCCCATTACCTGACACAGAGGAGGAGTCTAGTTCACGTTTGTGAATGTGGTACGCCCATTCATGGGTAACAAATGCCAAAATTTATCCCGAGAGTCCCCTTATTCTGATACGGCTGCCAGGGACACACTTGAGTTCTAGAAAGTTGTATACATTCCCCTCTGGGCTCCTTTCCACACAGGGCTTGTCCAAGAGGCCCCTCCATAGGGCATCCAGTGGCGGACAGCCTGCGGTCCAATTCTGGATTCCAGCTCTCATGAGCTGTGTGACCAGGGACTAGCTACTTAGCCTCAAGGTGTCTCAGTGTCTTTAAAGGGGGAAGGGTGTAAGTCAGTGAGTGTCCAGTTCAGAAAGGCCGCGGGAAGTACACGGCCCCCCAGCTGGGACACTCAGAGGTTGCCTTGGTTTGGTTTTCTTTGCTGACAGCTTTCGCGCTTGCTTACTCAAAGGGGACAAGCTCAACGCCGGGAGGAGGAGAACTCTGTTGTCACTGTCACCATCAATAATGCAGTAATTCCTGCCTGGGCCGCCTTTCGTGGTGCTGAAATGAGCGTGACTGAAATTCATGGCTGTATCATTGCAGATCCGCCAATCCCAGTGGCTGCTGTCCTCAAAAGTCAGAAGGATGAAGAACAGGCAGTGACATTCCAGCCTCTGCCAGGGACTGAGCGGCCCTCAAGGGATCATAGGCGTCCTTTTGTGTGTGTGCTTGTGTGTGTGCGTGCAGAAGGGGTGGAAAGGCCCAGGATTTCCCTTGGCCTCACGTCCAGTGCCAAATCCATCAAAGAACGGCAGCATAGAAGCCAAAGGGTCAAAGAACTGGTTACAAATGCGGCTGAGGATGAGGAGTCATCTCTACCCAGGAATTCATACCGTGTAGAGGAATGGCATGCAGGACGGTCTGATTGCCACATTCCAGGCTGCTCCTGGAATCAGCTCTCAGACGTTCAGGCTGGTGGATTTTCCAGCTCCCAGACTCTCTCTCAATTGGTTCCTTGATGCTCGCTCCCACTTGTTCTATCCAGATGGTAGGAGATTATGTTTGTAACCTCGATTGGAAAAGGCTTTAGTAAGCAGCGTCCAGAAAGGATACACCAGAAGAGAAAAATCTGATTGACTTCACTAAATCAAAAGTCAAGATTTCCATTCAATAACTAGCATCCGAAGCCAAGTTAACAAATGGGTGAAAATACTTCTGGGATAAACTGTATCCATTTTCTATAACCAATAAATGTTAGTATTTAGAATATGTGAAGAGCTCTTGCAAATTATCCAGGGAAGGAGGATAGATAAAATAGAAAAGCAGTCAGTGTATGTGAGTGGGTAGGCATGTCACGGAAGGGGGGATTCCAGGTCTGATGAATATATGGAGAGACTCTCAGCCTCGCCAGCAATCAGAAAAATACAAATGACACTTACAGAGAAATAAAATGACCCACTCTGATTGGCCAAAAAGCAAAAGTTGCCTGATAGCCATTGGTGCTGAGGTTGTGGGAGGGGCCAGAATGCTCTGGCATTGCTGGTTGGAGGCGGGAACGAGTGTGGCTATTTGGAAGGCAGCCAGGCAGTGTTTAGTGACATTTGGGAAAGAAATACCATACTATCCATTTTTTTCTCATGTGTATATATTACATGTACACCAAGAAAATTTTCACGTTTATGCAGAAGGAAACATGTCTGGGGATGTTTGTCATGGTGTGGCTTTGACAGTCAAGTGTGGGGTAAGACCTAGGCATCCATCCCTAGCAGGGAAAATAAGACATGATTTTGTGTCCATGGGGAGACTCCCTGCAGCACAAACTAGGCGTAAACTAGGTCTGCAGAGAGCGAACCATTAGGCCTCCAGAGCATGGTGAGCGCAAAAGTAAGGAAAAGGAGGAGAATTTAGATACAACTTGTGCCATTTAGATATAATTTGAAACAAACATACCATGAAGCAACAAAGTATATTTTTATCAACATAAATATGCATAAATTAATGTCTGGAGTTTGGACGGGAAAGACCTCTATGAACCTCATGAAAGTGAATGTAACGTACAGGTGAGAGGGACTGAAGACAGGGGCTAAAGGGAGAAAATTAAACCAAAAAAGCAAAAGAGCCTTCTATGGATCTAAGTTTGCCTTGAACTTAGAAGTGTTGTCAGCCCAATTCTGTGCACCAAGAGAAAGGAAGGGAAAAAATTTCGACCTAGTGACTTCTTCCCTTGTTGGTTCAGGTCCCAAGGCAGGTGCTCCCCGGGGCTAGCTCTATAATTGGCAGGCCTGGGGCAAGGTGAAGACGCAGGTCTCCTGGTTCAGCAGCAGGGAGGCAGTGCTAGTAAAGACACTAGAACGTAACATTGCTCTGCTTCCTCCTTCTCTCTCTCTCTCACTGCCTGCCTGCCGTGGCATTTACAACTGGCTATTTAACATCACCTCCTTGGACACAGGGTATCTGTTGGGTGAGTGCAGACCTTCACGGGTTCCAGGGGACCTCACCCTAGGGCTTGGCAGGGTCCCCCTGACTTCTGCCAGCCACCACAGTGAGAAACCCTGCCCCAGCCCATAGCAACCCCCAAGCAGTTGCAACCTCCCGGCCAGCACAGCCTCAGTATTTGGATCCGGGGAGAGCAGGAGGCTCACCCACACTGGGTCCCCGGCTTTTACCTTACTGAAGGTCAACCATGACCCTCTCAGTACCGAAGCTCAGGTCTGCACTGGGCAGGAAGATGATTGTGGCTGCCGGTCGGAGGAGGAGCCCCAAGGGTAGGAGAACCGGCGTCTGGGGACACATTCAGGGAGGCATCAGGGGGAAGATGGCACAGAGTCAAGCAAGCCGCAGGACTGTCCCATCAGACCGCATTTGTGACACACAAACTCAAACCTTAAATTATTAAGAATTTAAGATGACCACAGTATTAACCCTTGTGATCCCACATCCATGCAGCTGACCCTGATGCTTACCATGACAGAGCTGATTCCTTCTCTGGGATGGAACTCTGGACCTCACCACATGCTCTGGGTGCCTGCCTCCCCTCTTACAAGCCAAGTGACAATTATTGGGGCACTTTGTCAGTTGGTGGTTGTGCCATTAGTGCTTCAATATGAGCCGTAATGGGAGTCTCTCCATCATGCTCGCTTTCCAGCATACCCATGAGAGTTCCCCATAATTTTCTTCACCCTATAAAACCATCCCCAACAAACAGAGCCATGTGCTTGGAGGAAGTGCAGTCAGAGACACAACTCCTATCTCATTCTTTGTGCCTAGAGAAGAGGCATTCTAAAGCCAATGGGACGGTGGGAGGGTTCTGAAGCTGGCGCACTGGGGCCGTAGGGGGATTGGGTGCAGCCCGGTGTCTTCTTGGCCCACTCCTTTCATTCTGCAAGCAGGGAGCTGGTGCCGATGAGAGAGGGAGCTGTCGGAGGGGCGAGAGCCAGAAGGCATCAGAACTCAGCTCCCTGGCTTCTACCCCACGCTGCTTGCTGATGCCCCCTGTCCCTGGCCTCACCTCCCAGCAGGTGCTGTCCCAGGCACACCTGAGGGCCGGTCCTCAGTGAATCATAGCATTTTAGTTATAACTCTCTCCCCCGTGGGCCTAGTCCACGTGCCCGCGACTTCACCGACCGTAGAGGAGAAACTGAGGAAATGTCAGAGAAGATGCCTGCCACACTGTAGCCAGACTTGCTTTCTCCCCACCCACAGCGCCCGCCATTCTGTTGACTCCCAAAAGATGGCTGGGACTACCTTTTGCTCTGTCATGTCCTTTAATGCTTCTGGAGTGTTCTCGAATGTTTTAGATGAAGTCTGTTTCTCTTGGTGGGTGTGTTTGGGGGGGTGTGCTTCAACCCACCACTTCCCCTGGGACTCACCAGCTCTGATCATTTCATGGTCACCTTCTCCAGAGTCCAGGAAGGTTGCCCCACACTGCCCCTCAATACAACACACACACACACACACACACACACACTTAACAGGTCTCCATCTGAGGGGCTCACGGCCTATCAGGAAGACCACCAGTGACCCTATGAGGGCAGCGGGAGATGTTGTGGGACCATAGGGACTGCCTGGTATATTCATCCCAGGGTGACTTGCCCAAGGTCACACAGCTACCGAGTGCCAGAGGACAGCCAGCTTTCTTGCCTCGATCGCTGAGTTTTTTTCTCCCGCAGAGCCTGCTTTTGCGGAAAGCAGGCAATCTGTGCTGCAGTTTGCAGCTGGGGCCAGGACGGCCACAAGCCACAATGGCTCTGGAGCACTAGAAAAGAGACAAGCTCAAATTGCAGTGCACTGTGGAAAATACATGTGAGATTTCCAGCATTTACCACAGGAAAGACATGTGAGATCACTCACTGATAATTTTTTATTTTGATTACCTATTGAAATGATAATACTATACATTTATTTAGTTACTAAAGTAGATCATTAAATGAATTTTACCTGTTCCTTTTACTTTTTTACCGGATCTTCTAGAAAATTCAAAAGTACACAGGTGGCTTTGCATAGCCTACAGATGCCATTGTAAGCTGTGTGTGTACTTGCGTGCCAGGCTGTGTTCTCCTGCAAGCTGGAAGGGAGCTCAAAGAGTAAGAGCTAGGTGGGCAGTTCCCAGGCACCCTCCTGAGTGAGGCCAGCACCTTGAGTCCCCCAAAGTAAAGGAAGAACTGATTGTCAGTTGCATGCCTTGTGAGTTTCCCCTCCCACCCCACGAAGTTGGTGGTATGGTAATTTAAGCTCCCAGGGTTGTGCCATGGGTCCTCCCCCCTTCACCACTGCACCCCCCCACACCTACTTTCTCTTCTGAGCTTCTCCCCTAAGCCCCACCGCCATTCTGTTCTGCGTTGAGTAGGGCGCTCGTCTGCACAGCCTAGACACCTGCCTGCTGGTCAGGGGAGAGCTTGTCCCAGCTTGGCCCGTGGCTGCATCCAAGCACTCCTTCCCTTCAAGGTCACTCCCTTTCAAGTTGTTGTTCATTCACCTGAAGGCTGAAAGGCACATGGCCAACCTCCAGCGGCAGATGAATGGGACCACGTCCGAGAAAGGGAGCGAACTTTCAAAAACAGAGCTTATGGGGAGGCTCAGTGGAGTCTCCAAACTCCCTGGCCCCACAGGAGAACCATGAAGCTGTCCCAATGAGCCTCCCGAGGCGCAGAGCCTGCCCGGGCCTCCCAGAGAGGGGACGCACTGGGTTCACCCCCGTTCGCCCCCTCCCGGACAGACATGTTCTGCCACCGGGCCCCCTTCCAGAGCCCCCCTCCCAGACAGTGGGCTAAGTCCCAGTTGTCAAGGTCTCTGCAGAGCTCCGAGAGGTCGTGAGAACGGCCCACAGGGAGCAGGCCAAGCTCTGTGGGGTTGACCACTTAGCAACCAGCGTCGCAGGCCCCATAAAACACTTGACAACAGGCTGACCGCTCCTCCCAGGGCCTTTGCCTGAGTTAAAATCCTGGCTCAGATTTCTTCCTCCATGGTCTGACCCACCTTGCAAAAACAGCAGTTGCCATATGTTCTGTGAGGCGACTCCCTGGGTGACGTTTGGAATGATGGGAAATGTCTCAAGGAGCCACTCTACAAACACTGCCCCCCGTCACCCCAATGAGAACCCCACCTGGACCCCCACCCCAGTGAGAACCCCGCCTGGACCCCCACCCCAGTGAGAACCCCGCCTGGACCCCCACCCCGATGAGAACCCCGCCCCTGGGAACACAGTCTCTCCTGCCCTCTCCTCTGGTGCCCAATGCAGGAGCCGAAGGCAGCCGTGCCGTGCTTTGAGAAGCAAGAAGGAATCTTCTCAACCTGAGCTCCTTCGTTGTTACAACTCCCAGGCCTCAGAGGCCATGTGGCCAAGCTGTCCTTGATTCCAGTTCATGGAAGCAGCAGGCCCTTGGTGAGGCCTCAGGCTCGCCAGGCGGGGCCCCTCACTCCCCGCTCCTTGCAGGTGGCCTATGTATTGAGGCATGACAGGGCCAAGGGGTCCGGTCCTGGGGCCCGGAGGATGGGGCTTCAGCACTGTCTTCCCTCCCCCAGGCAGCTCTCAGCACAGCAGCCACCCCCAGCGGCTTTCCCAGGCAACAGTGCAAACCCCCGGGCGAGCCTTGCTCGTTTCAGACTGCGCTTCTGTCTGCCGAACCCACCTGTGAGCACTGACTGTGCCCTTCGAGTGGCATGGGGACCTCTGTCCCTGACACTGGCAGGGCCCTGGCAAGTCCACTTGTTTTTAGTCAGGGGTCGTGGACAGTTAGTGCACGGGAAATGTCCAGACACTCCTGTGCTTAACCTGTGCGCTTGCCGACACTTGCACGAATATGGCATCACGCAATCCTTTTTGGCTTGAATCCATAGGCAAACAAATTTTTTAAATATTTTTTTAAATTTATTTGACAGACAGAGAAAGAGATCCAGAGAACGCAAGAGGGGAAAACAGCAGAGGGAGAGGGAGAGGCGGGCTGCCTGCTGAGCAAGGAACCTGACATGGGGCTAGATCCCAGGACGCTGGAACCATGACCTGAGCTAAAGGCAGATGCTTAACCGACTGAGCCACCCAGGTGCCCCTGCAGGCAAAATTATTTTAAGGGTAGGGATCATATCTTATTTGTCATTGAACCGACAGTGCCTAGCACTTGCTAGATGTTCAATGAAAGACTTCTTATGAACTGACATAATAATGCTTTATGGGAAAGACAATGAAAGGACACTTCTGTGGGTTTTGGTGTAAACTATTTGATGTAAACTATTTGAGTTCCAATTCTGCTGTTTGCCTTTAGACAAATCACTTAACCTCTCTGAGCTGTCAGCTCCTCATCAGTATAGTGAGTACGGTAGTGCAAAATTCATGGCCTGTGGTAAAGATTAAACGACAGAGTATCTTTAACTGTCTGGCCAGGCATAATAGCTCACTGAGTCAAATCTCCCAGCAGGCTCAGGAGTGCTCTTAGAATCTCTTATTGATCATCCTATTATCATCGCAGGGTGGGAGGAAATGGACTTTGTCCTTTTCCATTTGTCAATGGAGATCTGTGAAGTTCCAGAAGATCCACAGGTCTCAGAGAAAAGGCAGTGGGAAAACCCCATACTCATTATATACTGACTGAGAGCCTGGGACTGGGCTGAATATTCTGGAAGACAGCAGAGGTCAACCAGATTGGCAACCTGCTAGGAAGATGAGGCTTACACACAAGTAACCAGAGCGATTTAGCACAAGGAGGGCAGACAAAGTTGGGAGCTCAGCAAAGGGGCATAACTTGGGGTCCAAGTCCTAAGAGAGGGTCCCATTCAAGAAGTGACATTTGGGCTGCTGCTGGCCTGGGAAGCATCGTTGCATGAATTTGGAAATGTCCCCCTCCAAGTCTAGAAAAGGCCTCCTTCTTGGGGCCACACCCACAACCAGAGGAAGAGCGTCCTGAGCGGACTTTAGACCCACTCCGTGCTGATCCCAGCACACAGTGGGTGGTCTGTCTGCTTCCCAGACATCAGTCTATTGAATGGCTCCACCTAAAAGGCAGGTGGCCGGAAGGCCCAGGGTCAGGCTTCCCACGTGGTCCCAGCATTCGTCCTCACACCCTGGGGACCATGCCTGACTCCTCCTCTGTCCTCCGGTTTTGAACTCTGACCCTTGGCTTTTGGTTCCAGCTTTACTGTTTGCTTTTCCGTGACCCCCAGCCTGGCTCTTGTTCTCACTCCTGACCTTGCCTCCCTGTCTTGGACTCTCGGGTGTGATTGAAAGAATCCAGCTCTTCTGTGTTTTAACTTGAGTGACTTTGAGTCCCTGCCTGCGTCCCGGGGATCGGAAGTGCCTGTCTATAAAGTGGGGACAATAACGGCCCCTGCTGCTCAGGTCGGTGTCCGATGGGATCAGCTACGACACCACCTTAGGGTCTCCGAGTGCGTGGCCCCACCTGCACTCTCCCCTCCTGGCCTCCACTCCAGCTCCGTTTCCTGTCCGTGTGCAGCTCGGATCCTTGACATGCGCTGCAAAGTGGCACGTTCCTGATTTGGCAGGTGCTGCTGCTGCTGGTGGCCTTTTCTATGCCCAGGACCAGAACAACGTCCCTGAAACAACCAATGGCTGACCCTAGAGAAAGCGGGATTGGCAAGGTGGCACTTGTGAGCTAATGAGACAAAGCTGCAGGCAGGAGACCCGAAGAAAGTCAAGTTCTTGGCTCAGCCCCTCCCGGCAGGAGGGCAGGCGGCCAAGCCCCCATCCACAGTATCAACAAGGAGACTCCAAGCTCAGGCACATCGGCTTCCACGGGCAGGGGTCAAAGCCCAGCTCTGCCACGGGCTCCTGAGTTCCCCGAGCCCCAGTTCCTACGTCTCTACATGGGGATAATAATCACCTAATTCAGAGCGTTGCCGGGAGAATGAGGAGCGAACGCATTTTAAACGCTTGGCCTGGGACTCAGCGCAAGAGTAAGTCCTCCCACACGGTGGACCATTCCATGGCCAGTGACAGTCACATGGGAGTGGAATCCCGTGTCCACTGTGGAGCCATCGCTACGTGTGCAGCCTCTCCCTGGGCTCCCTTCTGAGCATGGCCCAGCAGGTGGCCAGAGCAGCAACGGTCGTCTTGGGGAAGCAGTGGGGACCAGGAAGGAATAACACGGATGCCGGTAGGTGGAATGGTGAAGGGAACTTACCTACTTGTGCTAGGGCAAGCCGCACCATCTGTACATCCTCACGCCCTGATTTTGGGCACGGTGGCCAATTTGAACCTCTCCTTCCTTCATGAATGGAGCCTTCCCTGATGTGGTTCCGGATGTTTCTGTGCCGATGGCCTCGTTGCCCTGGCTGCTTTCCTGCACACTGGTGTCCTCATCTCTCAGATAATTTCCAAACCCTCGTACAAGCTGCTCATCTCCAGAGCTGGATCTTCTTAAGAAAGTGAAATGGATTTGGGGGAAATTGACCTGGAGTGTGACTTTTATAACAGTGTTCCTACTGAAAATTGGGTTTCACGTTGCAAGATCCTGAGCTGAAAACTACAGGGTAGAACTGGACCTACCTGAGAGATGGAAATTGCCCAAATCAGGCCCATGTTTCATCGTGCATCGTGCTGACCATCGTGCTTCAGGATTTGGGGACTGGGTCCACCACAGACGGTCTGCTCGAGGTCCTTGAAGACACCTTGAGAGCCACACTTGGGGAGCATGATAAGGGATGTTTCCCAGGACAGTGGGAATTGATAAGATTCAGGGATATCTTTACCTACAAAATCACATATAAGACATATATACACACAAAAAAACACCCCTCCCCAATTTTTTCTTTCTTGGAATGTATGAAATCTGCCTGAAGACGACGGTTCTTGGGAAAATGCCCTTCAAATCATGAAATTGGCGCAGAACTGGTGGGAACCGAGCTATGTGAAGTCCACTCGCAAGAAGGTGAAAGCCTACCTAGCCGGAGACAGTGGTCTGTGACCTAACTGGACGCATCCGCGTGCTGTGGGTGTCCTTTAGAACCTGGGTGGGACGGGCACAGAAAGTCAGGAAAAGGGAGAGTCAGAGAATCAAACGTTGGCCGTGCCTGTCTAGCCAACAGGAAGTCTCAGATCATCCAAATCAGGTGTATCCTTATTTGGGGTGTGGACTTACTGGGCTTTCAGAGACTGATGCTAAACTCTGAGCTCCAGTGGGACAGGGGAATATGCCCAACATCGTAGCCATTTAACGGATGCCTGGTTGACTCCTTGAACCATTCTGATGATCTGCACGTACACATACATAATTACAGATTGTGTTAATCGTGTCTTTTTGCTGAATATTCTTACGCTTTGACATCCTGGGGCCCTGGTAACCATGGAAGGACTGGCTATCCCTCCTAGAGTTAGTCAGTTCCTAAGGATGGCAAACCACTCGTCTTGGAGAGCCCCTTTCACAGACAACCCAAAGCTCCCACCGCCTCCTCTATGGGGCTCTCACACTCGGGCCACTAGCCCCGGCTCTAATCACCTGGGACCAGGTATCAGATGACTAGGGGCAGTCTCTATGCCCCAGACCCCTGAAATTATTCAAACTAGCCAATCTCAAGCCTGCCTTGCCTGCTCCCATGTTCCTTCCTAGAATCACAGTGAACTCCCTTGCCTGAACTTTTCCCTGCTCCCTCTACCTCCTGACAGACCCTGGTGCGTCCCTGTGTACCCTAAATGGTGGGCCGTGCCTCCTATTTCTAGGGATCAAATATAAAATTTTCTTCTTCATGGCAGTCTCTTCCATGTCTGTGTTTTCCTATCAGAGCTGATTAAAGCAAATCTGAAGTACCTTAAATTCTCTCAACGTCATATGGAGTCGTCTGTTCTCTAGCTCTGTTCTCAGCAAACAACGTTTTCGTATTCAGCTCCCCCAAAACTTGTCCACAGGGGGAGAAAGTGTTGGTCATCAGGCTGATGTGAACATCTGGTCCCGCTAAAAGCTACATTTCTCATTCAAAAATTTCAAACCGGCATGCTGACTGTACACCTAATTTTCCAAGGACTTTTGTTAGGCCAAGGCCCCATCCCTAGTCCAAGTGGTTCCTGGACCCTGAGACAGCAAGACAGGGCCAGACAGGGGACAGTGGTGAACTCACCAATCCTGATGCCGTTTTGAGGCAACAGGTCTGCATGGCCACCTGCCTTCCCCAGGTAACTCCCCTCTGCCTGGATGTGGCCTTTCCTCAATACCCAGAGTTCTGAGCTGATGGAGAAGCCGGCATTATCTTGCATACGCAGAAATGTGGGCCTGAACAGAGGCCCGCCTGTGAACCAGCCCTGGGACCTCTACGTTGCTCTGGGTGATATTTCTAAGGGAAAGGAAGTGAAGACAGCCTCAACCAAGCAGATGGGATCTCAATGATGGTTTCAGAGAAGATTTGGAAATCCTGAGCTGGAACAGGAGATGACCACTCTTATTCTCCGTCCCCTGCCTTAGCAGGAGACTCTGTGCCTTCTGGAGATGGCATCAAGGTCAATCCCAGAGCCAGAGGCAAAATGCTCTTCCCAGTTGACTGGAAACCTCCCCTCCCCCTTGGTGGTTTAGCACGTTTATCCACACTGAAGCCTCGGACTAGACATTGCTCTGTCTCTGAGCCAAGCCGGTGCTGTTGTCCGTGGGCTGCAGAGATGAAACCACTGAATGGAGTCACGGAACTTCACAGGACAAGGCAGTCCCTGGAGGGAATCTTGGGGGAGGCAGCCACCAGGCTCATGCACACGCTCCTGCCCCCTAATCCCTCCCCCACCTGTGGCTAAGCTTCCAACCCCTTCCTTCCTTTGTTGGCCAATGGCCTTGGGAGGACCTCCTGAGCCACACAGGGGGCCCACAGAGCTCCAGGTCCATTAGCTGTGGCCTGTGTGTGCATGGATAGACTCCGCCATCCAAGAAGCTGCTGGACCCACAGGGAGGCCTGCCAGAGCTTGGGTAAGGATGAGTCAGAGGTTTCTCTGGGCCAGGGACCTTCGCACCAAATCAGTTAACAGCGTGGGGGGTTGGGGGTGGGGAGCAGTTGGACAGGACGGAGTCTGACAGCTCAGCAGTCACAACTAGCATCACAAGGGAAAACAGAGTGATGACCACAAGTCTGAGAATTCCCCGCATTGACCTCACCTTTAGTCATGACAAATGCAGGTTCCTGGGCTCGCCCTGGCTCAGAATCTGCATGTCAGACCGCTCCCGGGGGTAGCGGTGGGGGGTGGGGGTAGGGGGGGTCTAGGATCCTTTCCTCCGGTGGGCTCGGAGGAAATGAAAGGAGGCACAGAGGGGCTGAGGGTGACAGTCTGGAATGCAGAAAGCCTGAACTCTGCCCCGCTCTGCCCCTTCCTGTGCGTGTCCTCCTGGCACCACCTCTGAGGGTTCCGGGCTGATCCGCGGGCACACGGCTTTGAGGACCACCCCTCATCCTCCTCCGCAGCTCTGAACAGCTGGGATTTGACCGGCTATTTTTGCAGGTGCCGCTCCTCGTAGAGCCATGTCTGTGCACCATCAGGCTTCTTAGACTGGGTCCTCACTGTGAGCCTATGCTGTCACAGCCGCCATAGAACCGGCACGGTCCTGCGGACGGAGAGCCCCCCATGAGCTCCCTGGGGAGGACGCGCGCCAATCAGCCCAGAGCATCACCGCGAGATGCCGACGGAGCCGGAAAACTGGCTTGATCTCCAAAAATACCAGAGATAAACATATTCATTCAGGATGCTGTAGTCACAGGACAACGGTTTGCATGTGCTCGTCATGGTTCCATGGTTCCAGAAGAGAGAAGAATTACATTCTCTGTGAGAGTCTCCCCGGAGTATGGTTTGCTGGGGAGCAGCCAGTGGGGCTGGCCACTGAACTCCAGTTACGATTCTCACAGACTTGGGCTGAGACTCCTTCTGTGCCGAGGGTCTGACATTTCTGCCCCGAGCTTGCCTGAGCAGCTCTCGCTCATTGGTCCCACGCTGAGTTCATGACCCTCATTCGCTGTTATGCTTTCTGTCTCAATAAACAGGATTTGCAGAGAATCACTTCTCTCCCTCCCCTTCTAAATGATCACAAAACCCCATAGTTCCGCCTGCAAGACAGACTTAAAATCTATTGACTTTCCAACCCTTTCCCACCCCTCTGCCCCATCCTCCCCATCCCCCAGTCCAAATCGCCACCTTTTCCGGAGCTCCGCAGAGCCTCTCTCCTGCTCTCCTCCCACCTCTCCTCGCCCCGCCGACATACTCTCCACTGAGCAGAGAGTGCACTTTTAGAAATAACAATATGGTCACTTCGCTCGCCTCCTGCAATTTACAACGGTCTCTCCCTTGTTCTTCTGGCCAAATGGAGAGATGCCTCTGACTTCTCGCTCAGGCTACTGTCCCGCGCCGGGCTGGTCTGCCCTCCTATGGTCTCAGAGCTCCCACGCTTTCTTCCTCAACACCTTCATCGTGGTGATCGTGATGTTCTTTTTCAAAATTAACCACAAAGTCCTTGCAGGCAGAGATGGGTCCCTTGGTGGTCACAGTCTATGCCCCATGCCTGGTATAGCACTTATCAGACAGCAGACATGTCCCAAGTATTTGTTGAATGAATGAATCGATCAATGAATGTGTGAGTTAATGAATTCCGGTTCAGTCGCTAAACCAAGAGCCAGAAAAGGGGTACACAGATCGGAATAGAGGGGTAGAAGCTCTGCCTGGAGAGAGGGGCTGGTTTTTTTCACTGATCTCACCCTGATTGGCGGAAATGCAGCTTTAAGGAATATGTCCCTGCTTTGTCTTGCAAGCACTGATGGGCATGTGCAACCCCAGAGGGGAGACGAGCGTGAAGGGCTGGTAGACTTGGGCTCGCAGTTGACACCAAAAAGAACTCCAGTCCGGCTAGAGTTGCCCCAAACTAGGATGCACTGTTGCAAGGAGCCCACTTCCCCTTCCTCTTCCTCCTTCCCGGTGCTCGGGCAGGGTCTGAATGACAAGCGCAAGGAGGGTCATCAGGGGATCCCTGTGGAGGAGGCTGTGCGGTTCCAGGCGCCCCTCCAACTTGAGACTCTGCTGGACCCTCTGATCTAGCCCTTCCCAACAACGGTCTTCCTGCCATTCCTGTCTCCTTCCTGGAGACTCCGTGCCCAGCTGCTGAGATGGGGCTTAGTCACAGAATGGGGCGGGGCTGGGGGCATTCCTGGATTGGTCTGCGACAATCAGACTTGCCTCTTTCTGGTTGAGAATTGGGATCTCAAAGGGGAAGTGGGTTAGCTACTGGTGCAGGCCTGAAGTGAAAGGTCATTTTGAACTTTTGAGAGCAAAGAAAGCCAGTTGAAAGACAGAGGGACAGATAGATGGATAGAAAGCAGGACGAATAAGGAGGACATTTGGTCCCAGAGAAGCAGTTAGAGGTAGGTGTGTGTGTGTGTGTGTGTGTGTGTGTGAGAGAGAGAGAGAACGAGAATATGAACAGGGAGGAAGACATCCTCCCTGTTGGATGGAAAGGGAAAAGGAAGTCCTGATTCTAAACTTTCCTTTTTCTTTTTTTTTCGATTTTATTTATTTATTTGACAGAGAAAGAGACAGAGAAGGAACACAAGCAGGAGGAGTGAGAGAGGGAGAAGGAGGCTTCCCTCTGAGCAGAGAGCCCAATGTGGGGCTCAATCCCAGGACCCTGGGATCATGACCTGAGCCAAAGGCAGAGGCTTAATGACTGAGCCACCCAGGTGCCCCTCCAAACCTTCCTGTCCCAGTTTTGCTCTCTGTGGCCCAGAAGTAGCTCCGCATTTTATACTGGGAAGTGTGAGGCTTGAGAAGTTTTCTGATTTTTGCAGCCAAAGGTTCTTGGCCAAGACAGGTTATATCATGGGGGCAGTGTTTCTGGGTCCCCCACAGACTTCGGGCCACATGGCCCGAGACCCTCCCTTAGGCCCTGACCAAGCTGCTGGTCATTCTCTTGCTTACCCATCTGTCCTCCACGCAGCAGAGGGCCAAAGGACAGGTGCCGAGGGCCACAGAGCGGCAAGCATCCCCTGCCCGGGTTTTCCTCTCTGGCAGACCACACGACTGTCCACGTTTGCACAGCCAACCCAACTAGAGAAAACCAATGTCAACCCTCTCTTCGTCTCCCCCGGTCCCCCATTGTGGGCCGTCTGATGTTTGCCTACAGACCCACACTTAATTGAATACCAAGATAAGCTTACTGTTTCATAATCTGACCTACAGCGGGTTTACTGGGCAGGGTATTGGTTAAAACAAGAAAGTGAAATTACCTGTGGATTTTATCAGATCGGCTATGATCTCGCTAGAAAGCCTACCGCGGGCCAGGTCCTCTTGTGGGTCTCCACCCAGATGCGAGCAGGTGGGGCGGTAGCCTCCGATGCTTCTACGGGTTCACAGAGCTGGGGAGCTGGAAAGAAGCTCCGAATTGATCTGACCTGTGTCCTTTACTTATTTTAGGCATCAGTTAACATCGATCAACTAAGTGTAGGAAGGAAGTGTTGAATTGCTCTACTCTAAACCTGAAACCAATATTACATTGTATTGTAACAACCTCAACTTTAAAGAAAGGCTTAAACATTGATGAACTAATGCAGAGACACCTATTCCTTGGAAACAAACTAGCAAGCACAGAGGAAGGGGAATGTCCCCCCCACCCCTCATAGCCCATGCCATATGGCAGTCCTGTGACCATTACCACGCTTTTTTAATATTTGCATATACGTGTTATATAAATGGGACCTTTCCATGCTTATTGCTTTGAGACTTGTTTTTTGTTCCTTAAGAATTTGTCTTGGAGAGCTTTTCATGGCAGCATACGTCACTTTCACAAAAGCATGAGAAGAAGCATGATATGCATGGTAAGAGTGTACCTTAGTTTACTGCCTTACGTAGCCAGCCCTCTGTCTAATTTTCTATTATTACCAATATGTTGCAATATTTTTTAACTTACAAAGTTTTGCACCTGAACGGGTATTTTTAAAGACTAGATTCCTAAACTGGAACTAGAGAAATGGTATAAATATAAAATGGTTTAGACACAGCCAAATTTTGATCTCCCAAGGATATGTTAATTTATCTCCTATCAACATTAAACGGGAGTGAATATCTTTTCCCACCAACACTGGGTATTTTCTGTGTTTGATTTTTGCCAATCATGTAGGCTAAAAAAAAAAAGGAAGAAATTTAATTTTTTCCACTGAGTTTCCTCGAGGTTATTTTCATGTGTCTATTGGCCACAATAAGTTCTTGATTAGTTCATTACCTGCTCCTATCTTTTTTAAAATTTTTGATGTATTTTCTTTAACTTAGCAACTTGTAAAACCTCCTTGTATATTCTGTTCATTAAAACATTTGTCTATAGCAATATTTTATAGTCTTATTTATTTTTAAACTTTGTCTTTTTGGTCATACTGTTTTGATTTTCAGGTAATGAGAATTGCCTGCCTTTTCCTTTAGAACACTAAGGTTCTATGTCTTGTTTAGGAAAGCCTTCTATGTGACAAAATTATTTGCCTATGTTTTTAGACTATTTTGTCCAGTTATATCTTTGCTCATTCAGAATGTGTTTTTATATAAATTGTGGGCATAGTATCTAATGTTGCTCTTTTTCCACAGATAAATAGCCATCTTTTTGGTCATAATTTATTGAGCTAATGAAATAATTTCATTATTTCACTACCAATTTGGAAGGAAAATTTTATCACATACTGAATTAGTAGTATGTTTCCTGCTTCGTTTTTGATCCATTAATCCCTCCTTCTATTTATCTAGTCTAGGCTATTAATATTCTGGTTTTCCCCCCCCAGGTTATTTCTTTTTCTTATATAATAGTTTTATTGAGATATAATTCACATACCATATAATTCACCCATTTGAAGTGCACAATTCAGTGATTTTTAGTATATTCATAGATTTGTGCAGTTTCATTTTCATTACTTCATTTTCATTACTTCAGAAGGAATCCTATACCCCGGGGCAGTCACTTTGCATTACCCCTTGACTTCCCATTGGTAAGCAATAACTATTCTGTTTTCCATCTCTGTGCATTTGCCTATCCTAGACATCTCCTACAAATAGAATTACTCAATATGTGGTCTTTTACGTCTGGCTTCTCTCACTTAACCTAACACTTCCAAGGTTCATTCGTGTGATAGCATGTATCAGTACTTCGTTTCTTTTTCTTTTTTTATTATACATTTTTTTCACAGCCAAATTGCGTGAACATACTACGTTTTATTTGTCTGTTCATCAGTTGATGGACTTTTGGGGTTATTTCCAAGTGTGGCTATTACGAATCATGCCACTATGAACATTTGTATACAAGTGGACACATATTTTCATTTATCTTTAGTATATTATTAGGACAGAAATTGCTGGGTCATAATGACTCTGTGCATAACCTTTCTGAGGAAGCGCCAGGCTGGTTTTCATGGTACCGCACAACAGTCCCAGTAGCGTAGGAAGGAGGGCGCCAACTTCTCCACGTCCATCCCAACCCTTCCTATTCCCTTTTTTTAACTATAGCCATTCCAGTGGTCGTGAAGTGGTCTTCCACTGTACTTCTAACGTGAACAGATCTAATGATGTGCTGATGGTGTAAATGAGAGTGTATTCCTCGGATGAAAAATACAGAGTCATCAGATGTAGAGAAGCACGACTTAGAAGCCTGGGTTCCCTGCTGGCTTTCACACCTGCCTCCCACAACAGCATTCACGTACTTGAAAAATAGTAGAGTGTCTATTTCCAAGGCAGGGCCAACTCTTCGTCTTCAAGCTCACAAGATATTTGTGGGTCTTTGGTAAAGAATCTGGGATCTAAATACTTGAAAATGCTAACTTCAGTCATTTGATTCATTTTTTACTTCCCATTGCCGCCCTCTCGATTTATAGCTAAGAACGACAATCACCGTTTTGCTGGAGTGACCTGCCCAAGACATCAGATTTTCCAAAGAAAAGGACATCACCAATGATAGCATTTTTTTTTTTTTTTACAGTTAACATCTAATGGTCCCACATAGTCTCATAAGATCATTAAATGTATCCAATCCAACAGACTTCAGATGAGTCGTTTCCTAGGCTTGGAGCTATCTTTTAAAAATAAACACTAGAAATCATTTAATAAAAAGAGGAGGCATTTTCTAAAATTAAGTTTTGGGGTATACTTAAAAACTGTGCCTTTCTACTGTCAACTCTTCTTCATCCAAGGACTTTTCTTTTTGTCTAAAATCCAATTTGCAGCTCTCTGAGGATAGGTGCTGAGTGTCACTTCCCTTTCATCTTTTGTTAGTTCTCTAAAACAAGCATTTTATACCCTGGGCAAGGAGCCTATACCGGGTCCTGAGAGTGCCGAGTATTGAAGGGCTGGGGAACATGTAGGTGGGTGTCTCCCCAGGACTTTCATGAAGGGTATTTCTTTTCCTGCTAGAGGAGAGTCTCCAGCTTGGATTTGGTACCAAGACACCTCATGAACACAATGATGGATCTCCACTGTCTCAAATTGCTGAGTTTGGCAAATCTCTTCAACGCAGTAAAAGTTGCTAAGCATCCCACCCAGCTGTGGCCCTTTTTTCTTTTTTCCTCCTGGAGCAATACAGTGGGACATTTTTCATCCCTTAGCAAAAGGCTATTAAAAACATCCCCCAAGACAGTAAATTATGTGGAGCAGGTGCCTGTGAGAGGAGACTGAACATCCCACAGCCAAATATGATGGTTTGCTACTAACCCTTATCTCCTGAAAGCCTAATTTATTTCCTGTCTCTCAACTAAAGAGAGCATTTCAGCAAAAATGATATTGTAGCAGCAGGGCTCAGTGTTCCAATGCAAAGGATATCAGTCTGTCTTTATCTGTTGAGTTTGGTTTGGGACAATGTGAGTCTTCAGCCACCCAATTCTTCTCAGAGTCTTAACTATTGTCGAGCTTTTTCATATTTTACCTCCAAGATTTGGAGTCATAAAGGTGACTCAGAGATGCCAGGAAAATTCTAAAATCATAGAGCAGAACGGTTTGCTAACAAGAGTACATTGAGTCAGGCATCTCTGCCTGGTTGAGCCTGAAATAGTCCCCTTTATCTGCTTATCATATTTCCCTTCCAGGCAGGACGATATTTACTGAGAGGACTGTCTGCCTTTTGCGTCCGTGGCAGACATTGCTAATTCATGACAGAGTTCCGTCTTGTTATAGAATCCTTCTCTCCATTAGGTCCCGGAGAGCCACTATGAATTGGTCAAAGTTGTCACACTTTGTGAAACTATGATGTTCTGGGGGGGTATAGGTTTTCCTTTTTTTAAAGGTTTTATTTATTTATTTATTTATTTGAGAAAGAGAGAGAGTGTGAGCATGTACATGTGCAAGTTGGGGGGAGGGGTATGGGAGGAGGGAGAAGGACAAGTAGACTCTGCCCTCAGTGCAGAGCCCAATGCATGGCTCTATCTCATGAACCTGAGATCATGACCTGAGCCAAAATCAGGAGTTGGTCTCTTAACTGACTGAGCCACCCAAGGGCCCCTCAGGAGAGGTATAAGTTTTCTGGATCAAGGGTTCTGTGGATAACATAATTTTAAAATCTACTAAATAATTTAAAATCTGTTGAAAGTTCTTTCATTATAAAGGTAAAAATAGAGGCTCAAACTGATCCAAGAATGTACCACAAGTTCATGCAGAATTATATTAGAATCATCGTCTCCTGTCTCCCAGAAGAACAGGACAATTTATCTTTCCTCTTGTCTTTAGCTTCAGGACATTTTATAACTGTTTACAAACCACTGTCTCTTCTGGATGATCTGACACCTGCCCAGAATACTCTCGCCTCCTGTGAATGGCCCATCTGTCCTACTGAGAGCAGTATCTAGTGAAACGAAGGCCTATGCTCCTTGGCACTCCTACAGCTGGAGTTAGCTCAGACCGTGCACCCAGAGGATGGAGGAGTGGAGTGGAGGAGGGAACAACCTCGCTGAACATAGTATGCCAAGTGCTTTCCATTCATCGTCTCATCCAGCTCTGACATAAACTCCAAATAACCCCACAAGAGAGACCAATATCCCCTTAGAGTAGAGAAGAGAACAGGCTAGAGATATAAAGAAACATCCTTAAGATCACTAGTAAGGCCCACATCCAGATCTGAACTCCAGCGGGTGTGATTCTAAAGCTTGTGCTTTTGCAAATTTAAAAATGTACATGGGGCGCCTGGGTGGCTCAGTGGGTTAAGCCTCTGCCTTCGGCTCAGGTCATGATCTCGGGGTCCTGGGATCGATCCCTGCATCGGGCTCTCTGCTCAGCAGTGAGCCTTCTTCCTCCTCTCTCTGCCTGCCTCTCTGCCTACTTGTGATATCTCTCTTTCTGTCAAATAAATAAATAAAATCTTTAAAAAAATAAAAAAATAAAAATAAAAATGTACATATTTAGTCAGAAAAAAACAAAACAAAACACTTTACATTAGTCTTGAATGCACTGACCTCTGGGGAGACCAGTTTGAGGAACGTCACCTCAGAAGTCAAGTGCTACCAGTGGGAAGGGCAAAAGAGCAAACCAGTTAAGAGCCACCAGCTCCGAGGCCAGATTGCTGCTGGGTCCCCAGCTCCTGCTCTGCCCAGCTGCATAAAATGGGACAGATCACTTGACATCTCTGTGCCTGCTTCCTCATCTAGGCAAAGCCGATCATAGCAGAATCCATCTTAAAGGGTTGCTGTGAAGATAAAACAAATACATACACTTAAACATATGAAGAAAGGTGCTTGGTGTACAGTTAGAGAAACAGAGGTACGATGTGAGGCTCAGAAACCCCGATGTATTTATCAGCTGATGATCTCAGAATATGTATGTTGATTATTGATTTATTATGGTATTAGAAAAATGGTAATAAAAAATTAAAAAAAATTCTCATTCTTTAGGATCATACCCTCCTACCTTAATCTGAGAACTAGTTCAAAGAGCTGTTATATATTAAGATAGTGAGTAAACCTTGGCTCCTACCACCAAAAGTGAGGTCTGTGCAATTGATACCCTCTTATTTATGACTCAAAGAATTCCGAAGAGACATAATTCAGCCAGGGAAATGAGTCCAGGCCACAGCAAACAAAAGTGTAGAACTCTAATTAGTGCATTGATTGCAAACAAGTGTCTATTTGCAGACATGAGCTCAAGCCCAGCATTGACATAATTCACAGCCCGAGGGAAAGGTCTGGATCCTGGGACACTTACACCATCAGGGAGTTGGACGCAGAGCCCAGGCTCCTTGCCTCTCATGGCAGTCCTGGATCCTGGCTTCTTCCCTTTGCAAGTTTTCAAGTTCTTTGTCACCCAAGAGATACAGGAACTTTTAAGTCATACCAGCCGTGCTGCTCAGATCAGATGTAGAAAGTGTGTCATCCCTCCAGAACAACTGATACTTATAAATCAAAGAAAATGAAGTGAGAGGCAGGAAAGTAGGCACTCAATTATCCAGCATCCAGCATCGTTTACCTCCTCTTTCATGCTCAGCTGTCCTGGCTCATACTTCTTGTATCAAAATGCACTTGCGTCCAGAAAGCAGCTGGAGAGCATCGGGAATTTTCTCAGGAACAAGCAGCGTGTTGATGAACGACGGTGAGGCCAGAGAAAATACAAGGCAGACAATAGAGAGCTGAAATCAATGAAGTGGAAATGAAAGCGTTCTCATCATTTCAATCTGATCAGCTCAATCACCAAGCTAGAAGGTCATGAATTAGGAAGGTCCCCAGGAAACCTAATACAATTACTGTCTGATAAGATGTGCTCCAGAAAGCTAATATCTTCCCTGAAGGCTAAGGCCAAGTGACTCGTTCTTAACAACCAGGAAGGAAAGGCATTTCTTTCTGCATCTTCCTTTACAAGTCCATGGTTGTTTGCCTCCTCTCTCTGCCCTATCAGGATGCTTGATAAAAATTCAGGAAAGATGCCAGCTACCAAGGTGGACAGATCTGGAGTGTATGACAAATAAAGTAATCTGGCACTACTATTAACAGCAGGCATGTCGCTCCTGGACTATTTTATGGCTCATTTTCAATGCACCGTCCTTATCCAAAAAAAAAGGAAATGCATTTCTTATGCGGAGGGCAGTTACAATGGTCCGCAATGAACGGAGTTCCTGTGATAAAGCAATCAACTTTTCCATGGCTGGCAGATGAGTAAATTGGGTTTTACCAGGAGTTATTAAATATGGTTTTTGGCTGATTTACTACCTGCTGGGTTTCCATGGAAGTTGAGTATATAAATACACCAGGCCAACAGCATTAATCTTTTGTTCTTAATTCATTACTGTTTCCAATGTGCAGACAGACGGGGAGCGGCCGTGCTGATGAGACAGGGAACCGGGATGCCAGCGTTGCTCCTTTAACACGAATCAGAGCATCTGTGGCTGGCAGGCGGCACTTCCCTCCTGGAGTCTCCTTCCTACTGAGATGTACTGTACGGTGGTCTGTGGGTTCCCTAGGCAGGGGCAACCTGGGGTCTTCTAGCACGGCTCGTCCGGGCCTTTGCACTTCCTGCCCCTCCGCAAGTCTCTGCCAACCCCGGAGCTCTAGTTGTCCTGATCAGATGACCCTTTCCCTGCTTGAAGGGAGTTTGGCTCTGTTCCTCCTACTCCTGGTGAAACTGTCCTGTGCCCCTGCTCTCTCTCCCTCTCCCATCTGCATTTCCCTTCCTCTACCTCTGCAGAAAGATCAGTGCCAAGGAGGAGGGTCAAGTCAGAGCTGATTTTCAACCCTCCCCTAAGGACTGTGGGGATAATCCCAGCTGGTCTTCTAGCTCCCCTTGCTGCAGGGGCCATAAGAAATCCAAGCTTCTCTGGCCACCCCTAGTCAGGACCTCTGTCCCACCTGAGGCTTGATCCATCCCCAATCTGACTCCAGCTCCCAGGGCTTCTGACACCTGACCCCTGCACTCTGGAGGTCATGGTCCACCATCAGCAATCCCCCCTCCAACCTCAACTTCCTGTTTGGATCACTTCCACCTTCCGGTTTCAAAGCAGGCCTGGCCTCTTCGGGGACCAAAGGTGGGGTGAGCCTCACCGTCTTCCCCCACCAACACTCTGTCACCAGTGAGGCTATTTCAGCGCCACACACACTTCATAGGATGTCCTCGTCCCTGTCCATGACCTTACCGACGCTCCAGCCCGCCACAGCCACTCCCCTAGCTGCCATCAACCACAGCAACCCCAAAATGCCAATCTCAGCATTCCAACTTTGACTGTCACCTCCTGTTTTTCTACCTCACCCCCTCACTCCTCAAATCCCACAGTTCTATGTCCCCAGGATTCACAGTCTGTTGCCTCTATCAACTCTTCATTTTCTCACTTTCCTTTTCTCCTTAGCTCCGACCGCATCGCTTGGGCACTCCCTTAGCCATCTGTCTTCTGTTATAGGATTATTAACACAAATTCATTCAAGTCAGGTGTGGTCTGTGTCTACACCTGAGCCGCTGACTATTGCCAGAAGGAGGACAACCTGGGGAACTGGCATCACGTTAAATCTAAATGAGTTGCTCCGGACTGCTCAGCCATGCCACGCTAGCACCCAGCCAAGGCAGTCCACCCTGTCACTCCCTGGGGCCATGATTCCACGCTCCTCCTTCCTCCTCAAACCTCCAACAATCCTTTTCTCCAACTTTATCCTCAGCCATTGACCTTGCTTCCTACCTGCCTGAGAAAAAAGAAGAAACTGGAAGACGACGTCTCCCCTGTGCCACCACACCTGCTAATCGGCCTCTGGCCAGGCTCTCTGCCTTGTGTACTGCTGTTCCAGGGTATTTACTACTGTTCCAGGATATGGACTGGGGCTACAGCCCTTGGAAGCCAGACCTTGGACATGCGCACCGGACCCACTCTCCTCTCTCCTGTTCCTTGCCTATGCCCTTAACCCTGCTCTCTCGCACATGAACGAGCTCCCCGTCTACTATTCCATGTGTGTACAAATGCTATCGTTTCTCCCATTTTTAGAACCCACTCTACTGGCCCCATTAAAACTGCCTAAAGAAGTTGTCTATATTCACTGATCCTGTTTTCTCTCTTTTGAGCTCACTCCCCAGTGCACTGAAATCATGGTCAATGACACCAAAATCTTCACAGGGTCCCATCGTCCCATCCTGTGGCCACTTCACAGCCCTCACATCTGACAAATTTATCATCCCTTCCTTTGAAATGTCTTCCTTAATTTGGTTCCTAGAACATCCCACTCTCTTTGTTTTTCTCCTCCATCACTTCCTGTTCCTTCTCAACCTCATTTCTTGGATTTCTTCCCTGTATCTGACCTGAGTGTGGGCGGACCCCAGGGTTCTATCTTGAGGCTCCTCTGCTCTCCATGCACATGTGAGCTTTCATCACAACTGTGATTCCCGAATGTTCGTGAACTGCTAACACACATGGAAGCCATGTCTGGTAGGCAACTTGCACTTCGAAGACCTACCCAGAATGCTCTGACTCCCAACTCTGGAGGCCCCATAACAATGAACTGTTGGGTCGTCTTTCCAGCTGGGCAATGACCCCTGACTAAAGTGACTACATCCCGATGTACCTGACAGCCTTCAGTCCCCCCCATCTCGTGCTCAGATCCTGGCTTGCACAGTACATGGCAACCATGGTTCCTGGGATTTGTCTTCTCCACTTCAACGTATCAACATGTCCTCTTGACTCGAACCACATTCTGAATCTGATCCCTTCTCACCACCTTCCCCTGTGACTCCCTCATCAGGCCACGGTCCTCTTCAGTTTGGTTCCTGCCGTGCTGAACTCACGGGTCTCCCCATTTTCTCTTGCTCCCAGTGGTCTGCTTCCCACACAGCTGCTCAAGTGATCTTTTGGATTCGGCTCATGACAATCCCCATCCGAAACCTTCCCGTGGCTTCCCATAGCCTTGAGAACAAAGACAATCGTGTCCAGCCGCTTCTCTGACTTGGCTTCTACTCTCTGTCACTCCCTTCCAGCCTTGCACACCTCTCTGCTATTCCTCAATCATGTTCCCTACCCCCCACAGAGTCTGCGCTTTTGCTGTTCCCTCTGCCAGAAAACTTTTCTTTTAAAGATTTTTTTTTTACCTATTTGAGAGAGAGAGCATGCACAAGTGGGGGGAGAGGCAGAGGGAGAAGCAGACTCCCTGCTGAGCAGGGAGCCCAACTCGGGACTTGATCCCAGGACTCTTGGATCATGACTGAGCTGAGCCTGAGGCAGATGCCTAACCAACAGAGCCACCCCCGCACCCCAGAAGGTTTTTCATTCAGGTCTCCGAGGGGCTCACAGGTCCGCTTCACGTGGGTCTCTGCTTATATGTTATTTCATGGAGGTTATCCCTGTCTCTCCCTCCACTGCCTCACCGGGCTTTACTTTCACTCAGACAACTTACGATTATTACCTGTCGCATGGAATTTTGCACTCCTGCTGACACGCATGTGGCAGGCAAGCTTTGTCCTTTCTGTTCACGGCTAGCTGACCGGAGCCTAGAACAGTAACAGGCAATAGTGCGGCTACTATGATAAATATTTCCCAGTAAGTATTCACGGGAGAAATGAATGACTGGTTGAAAGGATGAAGCAGATCTCCCACGGTCGGAACGTCCTCATTAGTTTTAATAATAATAATAATAATAATTATAATATTCTGTGCCAAATAATTTACCTTCGCATTTAATCCTTCTAAAAACAAAGGGACTGCAGTTATCACCCCCATTCCACACCCAGGGAACGAAAGCACAAAGAGGACGAGGCCTTTGCCCAGGGTCACAGGACTGGCAAATGGCAGAGCTGTTTTTGATCCCAGACCAGCTAACTCCACAGGCCAAGTTCATCATCATGATGCTCAAAGGCCTTCCCAGTGTAATTTTCATTCACTACACCCTGGATTGCGACAAAGGAGAGAAGCTGGCAGATTTGTGTCATTCCTGTCTTCTTCGTGGAATGAGCTTCCCGCGGGCAGGGACTTTGCTGGCTCCTAGTCATACAACTGAGTGTCTCAGCATCTCCCTCCCTAGCCACCATGATGCTGTTTGACACCTGCAGATATACACCTGACCCCAGGCCAGAGACACACAGAGCACCAATGTGCTTCTCCCCACAGCCTTGGAACCCTGAGTAGCCTCCGAGTTCTCCATGCTCTGGAGCAGCCTGTGGATCCATCTGGCCCTTCTGCACGGGCCGTTGGTGGGACCCGCATCCAGATGAGCAGGCAAACTTCCTCTCTCAGACCCATTCACCCCCTTTTTCCCCTGGGATGACACCTGCTCCACTGGCAAACCCCAAGGTCTGTGCTAACTGAAAGCCCAAAGCACTCTCCTCCTGGAAGGTCTCCTCCTTGACCGTGGCCCTCATGCTGCTTGTGCTCAGTTGCTCCTACGTTATTATAACAGCATCTTGTGATCAGTCACATCACTGCAGCTCGTTCTGTGAAGGGTTTTACGTAGAACATTTCAAATAATTTTCACAGTTGCCCTGTGAGAGAGGGGCTCACTTCAATCTCATTTTATCGAGGAAGAATCTGAGGGTTAGAGAGGTTTAGTAACTTGTCCCAGGTCATCCATGTGGTTGGTAGTGGTAGTAGGAGTCAAGTCTAGGCCACCTACTTGAAAAGCGACTACCTTGCTTCTCGAATGCCCTTGACTAGGTGCTAAACTAAGGGTCCTCCACTGGGAAGGGGTGACCCACCAGCTGCCCTGAGGGGCTTCCCAGAACCCTAACCCAACACCTACCCTGACTTGGGCTGTACTCATGCCATAACGTTCGGATGGATCCAAAGCAGATCTAGGGCAGACTGTGGCCTCTGCCATTGGGTGGCCTCCTTGCCCTGGCCCAATGGGAGCCTCACCTTTGGTTTCCTCACGAATGTCTCACCCATGGTGGGAATTTTGTTGGATGGGCCTTCATCAGCTCTTTGGAGGGAATTATTTGTCATAAAGCATACTTTGGAAAGGCAAAAGTAAGAGTAAGTACTAAGAGTGAGGGAAATAATTTGAGAGAGGAAGAAAAAGTTGGAAGAATATCGGGAAAGGAGAAAAAGCATAAAGAAGGTCCGTAAATCACAGCAGCATTATTTTTACCTACATTGTCCCTCTGTATTTTATGTCCCTGGCACCAAACAATTCATCAATCCTGCTTCAAGCTAAGTGCTACCAAAATAGAATCTGGCCCAAAATTTGAATAGGAGATAGTTTTAGGAAGAATCGGAAAATGTTGAACCATCTGAATTCCTGAATTTTCTGTGGTGCCCTTCATCCCCCACCCCAAGGGTCATTGACCTGCACCGACACAAAAAGAACAAGAGGAAGGGAACTTTTTCTGAAAGTCAGTAGGAAAATGGAACGTGGGTTAGCATCTCTCTCCCATTCCTCTACTGTCCTGAGCAAAGTGTCACATCCAGAAAAACCAAGACCAGCTCTCCCCTCGTGCAGGCGTGCACGTGCGCATGCGTGAGGAATGGGTAGTGCGGGGCACGTGGCGTCTGAAGAAGTTCGGAGCTGAGCGACGATGCACTGCAAACCGATACCTGTAGGGACGGTGGAGCCTGGGGGGTTGCAGGCAGGGGTGTTGCAGGCAGGGGGGTTGTAGGCAGGGCACAGAAAAGCAAAAATACTTCGAGAAGAAACCTTTCACAAGCAATGCGATAGCACCACCTCCCCGATCCATATTTTTTTCAGGAGCTCATTGAGTGCATAGTCTTCTCTTTGTATTTGGAAGTGAACACATGGAAACCATTCTTCAAAGTAGATACTTCGAAATCTAGCCCCTGCCCCCAGGATTAATACAGTGAATTTGCACTACATTAAAGATTGGTCTTTCCTTTGAAAAGGAAACTTCTCCTTCAATAAATAGTTATGGCCTGCATATCTCTGGTGGATGACACTTAACAAGACCCTTGTCACTGTCAGCTTTGCCTGTGGCTGTCAGCAAGGGCTCAGCCAAAGGATCCCCACCCTATCCACGTCTCTCCCAGTGTGGTCACACTTACCCCCAATTCTCCAGTGTTTAACACATCCCAGAGGTTGGGCTAAGCGATTTGCATACAGAATCCCACTTAGAGCTCACAGTGACCCTATGTTAGCTGTTGTTTTTCCCTTTTGGGGGAAGATTTTATTAATTAATTAATTAATTTATTTATCAAAGGGAGAGAGAGAACGAAAGGGGTAACAGGAGAGGTAGAAGCACTCTCCCCACAGAGCAGTGGGCCAGATGTAGGGCTCCATCCCAGGACCCTGTGATCATGACCTGAGCTGAAGGCAGATGCTTAACTAAGTGAGTTCCCCAGGCGTCCCTTTTCCCCACTTTAAAGGAGGAAGAAAATGCAAGCTAAGTGGCTGAGTGGGAATTCAAATTCAGGCTGGCTAGAGGCTAAAAGTCACCTCATCAGCGTCATGAAACTCCGGGAGGACCACACCCACAGGATGGACACGTGGGGGGCCACAAACAGGGGCAGAGCAACACAACCCACTGGTAGGGAGCATTTCCAGGCTGTTCCCTTGGGCTGGGGGGCTGATGATGATCATGACAATCGTAGTTCCCTTCCCTTTGGCCAGAGTGGCAGCTGCAGAAGTGAACAGAGCCACAGGGAAAGCACAGAGCTGTCCTCTCCACTCCGGGGGTCTGACCAGCATTCACTGCTGCTCCTGGCCCCATGCACACCAGCCATATTTTCTATGACTTTGGAGGTACTGCTCAAGTTTGCAATGGCACTCCTCCCTGACCCTCACGCTCTGCACAAGTGGGAGAAAATGATACTTGGGACAGGATATTGCTCTTATCTCTTCCCTCCCTAAGTGTTCTGCTCAAAATAAAAGGTCTGTGATTGCTTTCAAAGGTGACTGTGATTGCTCTCGCTCCAAACTCATGAATGGCGTTGAAAGAAGGCGTCTCACTTCTAACCCCAATGCCATTCTTGCGAGCTGTTCCTATCTCCCCCGGGGAAATTGACTGCCTATCTGGGTTTTTTATCGGGTGGAAGGTAAGACCTATATGAAAGCAAGAAGAGGACATACCAGAGAAGCAAGAGGAACTTTCCCCCGGATGCCAGTATGAGCTACAGACAAATGCCATATTTTTGAATCTGGATGCTCGGGTTCACATCTGTCTTTTTGGAACGGTTTAACTTGTGTCCTAGGCCTCCCATCTTGCCACCTCCTTACTGTCACCTTGGACCTGCCCTCTTGATCCCTTTGCTGCCCCCTAGGGTTTTGTTTGTTTCTTTGTTTTGTTTTGTTTTGTTTGTTTGTTTCCTACTTTCAGTTCCTCAGGTTGTGCCTGGCTCTGTGCCCCAAGCATCAAGACAGTAGACCCTTTTGAAGAATGGCTGCCCTCCTTACTCCATATTGTTCGAGAACTATCCATCACTCATTTCCCTTGCTGCCAAGTTATTAAGAAATGTTCCAATACTGCCCTTCTTGCCCCATACCACTGCTTGGACAAGGGTGATCACCGGACACACTCTAGAGGTACTCTCGAGGACCCTTCTCCACCTGTGCCCTTCGCATAGGGAAAGCGTCTGCAGGGTCAAGAGAACTGTCTACCTGGACCCCTAATCACCCATCCCATTCCAGGTAGCCAGTTACCAAAATGTCCTGCTTAAATGTCTGGAAGCTCAATTTTAAGGCCTTCCTGGACTTTATACCCAGGGTCATCCTTCTAGAGCAGGCTCTGCTGTTGGTGTGTTCACCTCTGGGTCTGTGTGGGGGTGCTGCTTTGGAGGCTGTGGACATGTGGTCGATGGGTATTCTCATTGGTGTATATGAGGCTGTCCCACACGTGGGGAGAGAAGCAGGAATAATGGAGGGGATGGTGTGGTGGCACAAATTCTAACCTGATACCCAAACTCCCAGGTCATCTTTACAATTGAGACTTAATTCACATTCTGTAAAATTCACCCTTTTATTGTGTACAATTCAATAGTTCGTAGTATATTCACGAGGTTGTGTACAACCCTAATGTCTCATTTCAGAACGTTCCATCACAGCAAGAAGAAATGGGATACCCATTAGTAGTAACCCTTCCGACAGCCACTGATCTTTCTGTGCCTATGGATTTGTCCAGTTGGGACAGTTCATGTAGATGGAATTGCACAATACATGGTGTTTTGTGACTGGCTTCTTTCACTTAGCAGAACGTTTTCAAGGTTCATGTAACATATGTCCATATTTCAACAATATTCCATGGTACTGCATTTTTGTTTATTCACTCATCAGTTGGTAGATATTGGGGTTATTTCTTGGTTGGCGTGAATTATGAATAATTCATTCATTTCTGTGTAGACCTACGTTTTCAGTTCTCCCCTCTATATCTAGGAGTGGAATTGCTGAATCATATGATAATTCTAATTTCTGCCTTTTGAAGAATCTCCAGGCTGTTTTTCCAAGGGAGCAGAACCATGTCATATTCATCCCAGCAACGTATGGAGTTCCAGTTCCTCCACATCATCATCAAGCTTTGTTAATGTTTGTCATTTTGATTAGAACCATCCTCGTAGATGTGACATGGTATCTCACTGTGGTTTTGTTTGTACTTCCTTAATGACCAACTGTGTTGACCATCTGGTAATGTGCTTTGTGGCTATTTGTATACATTCGTTATAGAAATATCTGTTCTGATCCTTCATCCATTTTTAAAAAAACTGGGTTATTGGTTTTTTTTAGTGTTGAGCTATGAGAATTGTTTTTAATAAATTCTATCCAGAATTATAAAGAACTAGACCCTTTATCAAATATGTGATTTACAAATCTTGTCTTCCATTCTGTGAATTGTCTTTTCACTTTTTGATGGTATCCTTCAAAACTTGAAAGTCTTTAATTTGGATATCTAATTTTATCTATTTTTTTTTTCTTTTGTTGCTTGTGCTTTTGCTGCCACATTGAAGAAGCCATTGGCTGATCTAAGATCATGTCTGCTTTCTTCTCACTCCAAGTCATGTTGAAAGAAGAATGGTCAGGCTAGAAGGGGAGAGTTTATTTTATTTATCAGCTTATTAGTCTCATTTAAGTCCTATAAATATTTTGGTATATGGCCCTCCATTTGTTCCAAGACCCACAAAGCTGACAGTGACCTTGATGTTGAGAAGCAGACCACAACATTTTGAAGTGAAGGATGCACTGACCTTGTTTTCCCACTGGAGAGTTCTCATTTGGTCTGCCTTTGAGTTCCCTGTCCTCACTGAGCCCAGACCCCATTCCTCTCCTGACCATCATCATTCTGTCTTGTAAACTGCATAATTATCTATTTGAATTTTAAAAGCAAAGTGTACTTAAATCCCAGTTACAATTTGTATTTTAATGTAGATGACCCTGATTTTGAGATTAACTCAATGATTCTTTTTTAGATGTATGTGTTTCTTAGGCATTGTTATGGTCTGAATGTTTGTGTCCCTTCCCACAATTCATATGTTGAAATCCTAATCCATCACCATGTCCACCTTGTGAGATCAGAATGAGAAGTCTGTCATCTCTGAACCAGGAAGCAGAACCTTCCCAGATACTGAATCCACTAGAGCCTTGATCTTGGATTTCCCAGACTCCAGGATGTGAGAAATAAATTTCTGTTGTTTATAATTTACCTGGTTTTTAAAATTCTGTTATAGCAGTCTGAACAGACTAAAGCAAGCCTCCACTGTGTGAAAAATGCAGGTACATCACCAATAGAGTGTGGTCTGAGATGCTGTCCAACCTAGAGAGCTTCCCAGAGGTCAAGAGTCACAGAGTGGAAAAGTGAGTATTTTGGTAGGATATGGGTGAAAAGAGACTGAGATTTGGGGGAGAATCAGAGTTAAAGCTACCAGCCCAGTCCTTGAGGGGTCAAGCTAGGAAAGCCCTTCTAGGATCATGGGTCTTTTTCCTTCCTGATGCTGCGGCAGCTTTCACAACTTGCTCTTGGGCATTGGTGCCTTGCTCCATGGCAAGCCAGGAGCTTCTTGCTGCTTCTTCCAAGGTCTTGCTGGCTGCCTCACTCTGGGCTCCCCTTTGCTCAGATGTCATTCATATTCTCCAGTGATCACAGAAAGTCCAAAACAATCCAAATGGTCTCCTGTGGATCACTTTTTGCCCAGGTGGGTGGGCACAGGTGCCTGAAATTCTCAAATCCTGCTTCAGTCCCCTTCTAGGGAACAGGTGGCAATGTCACACTGTACCTTGGTCCTCGCTGGCATGAATCCTATTTCCTGTTGATGGAGGCTGGAAGGCAGGAATTAGATTGGCAGAATGACAGAGCCAGTCCTTGCAAAGCAATGACCGATGTTTTATGAAGCCAAATTCTATCAAGTTCCTCCATAGGCTGACTCATCAAATTGAGGTATTAAGACCTAATTGTTCATCCTCAGCCAGGGTCTTCAAAATACACATTGTTGGTGCACAATGCTTTCCTACCATCTTCATAGGTACTGGATCGGCACCAACAGGGATTTGAATTCAGCTGCATTTGGTTTTTGGAAACAATTACTCAGTGTTAATGTCTAAGACTGTCAGGTGCCAGTGAAGACAGGATTAGCATTTTCAGGATTGCCTCCTCCCCTCCAGGCGTTATTCCATTATGAAGGACATTTTGCTAGGGAATGCCAAGCATGAACCAGAGGAAACAAAGGTAAATTTACATGGCTAGGTCAGTGTCATGGATGCTGGCCTCCAGGGCTGCTGACCTTGAAGCCACTTTACCATCTGAAACTCAGAAAAATTCTGTCCCCATCAGGTAAAGAGACAAGAATGGAGACAAAATTAAAAAAGCACCTTCTATGCTGTGCAATGAGTGGCTCCAGCTCCCAGAAGCTTAATTAAAGTTAGAAGATGGGGTGCCTGGGTGGCTCCATCAGTTGGCTCAGGTCATTATCCCAGGGTCCTGGGATCAATCCCCACATCGGGCTCCCTGTTCATCAGGAAGCCTGCTTCTCTGTCTCCCACTCCCCCTTCTTGTGTTCTTTCTCGGTTAAATAAATAAATGAAATCTTTAAAATATCTTTAAAATAAATAAAAATCATTAAAATAAAAATAAAAAAATAAAGTTAGAGGATATCCTACCCCACCGATCTTAACCTGGCGGGGGTGGCCCCAATGATCTTGCATTTCCATTTGCAAAGAAGCCCATTTATTTCACAGTTGCCAAAACTCTTGGAAGGGGAGCAGCAAGACCAGACTGGGAAGCCATAGCAGTGAGGTTCCCAGGGCTAAACAGCTCTGACTTGGGACTCTCAGCATGTATCCCCAAACAGGAGTGGTAGATCTCATCGAGTTACTTTTCTTTCCATGGAAGCACAAACCTCTTCTCCTTTCTGATTATTGTTCAATTCAATGAGTCAGTCCAAAGTTAATTGACCTTTAGAGTATAGATTTCTTCCTAGTTCTTCAATAGGGGTATTAACATTAAACTGGAGCCAAACCATGGCCCGGGCAGTATAATAGTGTGTCAAACACGTGACTAAACGTGCAGGGAATAATCCCTTTCTTAGATTCGGTGAGTGGAGATGTGCCAATGGGCACAGACTCGAAAGGGCTTCTCAGCACTACGTGTATGTGTCCAGCGGCTGCTGCCAGGACTTCACGTTTGAAGGGTCCTTTACACTTTACAAGACGCTGGGTAAACCACTCCTATCTGGTACCGCTGAGACAACTTCTGGATAGTTAGGGTTACAGGGCTCCTGTGAGGACGTATATTTCACAGACCTGTTGATTGGCCAAGTGTTGGTCACCTGAGGAGAGAAGGGCCAATCAGAGGCCTTCCCTGCAATTTTTTCGTTCTCCCTTGCCGTGAACCAGGAAATGGGAAAGTTGGAAGCTGTAGTCAGCTTTAGTTTCAGACATGTGAAGGGATTAGTCTCCAGAGGGAGAGAGGAACCCTCCAAGCAGACCAGTAAGAAAGGGGGAGGAGGTTCTGGGAGCATTTAAGCCCCGAATTCTAGGAGCTCCCGGGCACAGCTGCATTCCTTCCTTCAGTCAGCTTATGTGAGGTCCTCCGGCATCCTTACGCACAATTCCCCATTTTGCCTAAAAGTGGGAATCCTGCCTTTTGAAACCAAAGTAGCTCTGATCATTCCACACCCCGATCTCACTTTGATCTCCTACCCATGCTGTCAGGCAGGCACTATTACCCTGATTTGGGAAACAGTAAAAACAAGACCCAGAGAGGTTAGGTAGGTATATGAGAGTCATAGAGACCTTACAAAGCAAAATCAGGACCCGGCCATGACAGTGACTCTCAGGCTCAGGCTTTCTTTCCCTACCTTCCCCCGTGTCCCGGGAAGACCCACTGACCCCAGCTGGCGCCTCTCCTTGGTTCTCTAGCTGGGACAGCCGTGCAGGCTTGGACTGGGGTGCCTTGGAGAGTGGCGCAATTAAAACAAGGAAGGTCTATTCCCTTAGCAGGCCGCCTCATCAGCCTCATTTACAGAGTGTTCTCTCCAGTTCCTGCTACTGTCGCTTAGAGTTTAATTCATCAGCCCTGCTGCAGATGGTGTCATCCGCCGGGATTTCGCTGGTTATTAACTATTGCCAGCATTCTCACCCGAGAGCTTGCTCCGGCTGACTTAGGCTTTGGATGAGTTACACACTATCGACCCAGCACCCCCCCTCCCTGGGTGAGATCTTTCCAAGACCCCAGAGATGCAGGTCCTTCCTCTGCCCACATACCTGACCCTGTGTTTCAAACTCAGCCAGAAGTTCTCAGTGTTACCTTCTATTCCAAACACACCGCAGGGGTTTGTCAAAGGAGAGCCAAAGCTGCAGCTGCCTGGGCATGGGCCAGGCTTGCCCTGCTGTCCCCGATTCCTCCTTACCCTCCAGGGAACAATGATGGCGTCAGCAGCCACAGAGAAACACAGTGTTGCACTTGTTACAGCCCTGCAGGAATGGAAGAGAACCACCTTGGGACAGGTGGCTTTGAGGGACAAAGTCTGAACCTGCAGGCAACAAGGCCATTGGAAAGAGCCTGCCTTGTCCTTGGCTCTTCTGTCTCCTTCCTTTTTCTTTCCGGTTGGAAATCTGGCTCAAGACCCAGGCAGGAGCTGGCCAGCCTCACTATTTTGGGGCCTTCATTGCCAGCAATTAGGACTGGTAGGGCTCAGCCCAGAAAAATAAAAATCGGGATTGTATACGGATCCTTTTGCTTTTTACTAAACTCTGTATTGGGGGAAATAAGGATTCACCACAAACATTCAAGCTCAGAAGATGATTTTGTAAATATATATATATATATATATACACACACACACATCTACATATGTATATATATACATATATATATATATATACATATATGTATATATATACATATGTAGATGTGTGTGTATATATATATAATAAAATTTTGTTTAATATTCACAATCATCTTCTGAGCTAGAGTGTTTGTGGTGAATTCTTA
>NW_022631114.1:2372564-2434674 GCF_010015895.1 Lontra canadensis
TTGTACAATTTCTCTGAATTTATCTTTTTTTAAATTTTTTCAATTGCATTTCAGTTTTCCAGAATTCATTGTTTATGCGCAGCACCCAGTGCTCCATGCAATAAAATTTTAAAAATAAAAAATCCCTGTGCTGTCATACCTTCTCAGCTCCGCTTTCTCCACAGATCTTCCAGTACTCCCTTGATCTTCCACACATCAACACTGGTGAAGGGTGACACCTGAGCCATCTGAGCTCAGCTTTGCAGGAATGTCTTCCAGGCCTTAGAGAGTTCCAGAGCAGCTTAGCAATAAAGACAATGGTAGAAACCGTGTCCTTCAGTTCATCACAGACATATCCATATACGTCCAGTCTTCAAATATAGAACATTCCAGTGAATGACTCAGTCCTGAGACTCCAACTGGGTTGGTTATGTCCTGGCCGTGTGTCCAGTCCAACCACAAGATAGTTGTCCTTGTTCTGAACACAACCTCAGGTTTTTCCTTATCATCATATTTGAATGTGTTTGGGCAAATTATGTTTGTCCATCCAAGAGGATGAGCCTTACTCTCTTAGCTGTACCCAGAGGGAAGGGGAAACAGCCAGTTGGTACCAAAATAGAGCTTAAAATGACAAAGCCATGCTGCCTCGAGATGGGACATCCAGAACACAAGACAGTATATTTCCTCGTGACATTTGGAGAAAGGAGAGCACTGACAATCTAAATGACCTACAGGAAGTTCAAGAACTAAAGGCCTATATTAAACCAAGCTATTGAAGAATAGTTGCTTTCTGAGAACCCCCAGAGCTCTCAATGAGAGATTTATGGCTCCAAGAGCTCCCAGTCTTTAGAGAAAAGACGTCTCCTCAAAACTTCCATCTTTTTTTTTTAATTCTTTTTTTTTTTAAGATTTTTATTTATTTATTTGACAGAGAGACATCAACAGGGAGAGAGGGAACACTGTAGGTGGAGTGGAGAGGGGAGAAGCAGACTTCCCGCCAAGCAGGGAACCTAGTGTGGGGCTCAATCCCAGGACCCTGGGATCATGACCTGAGCTGAAGGCAGACGTTTAACGACTGAGCCACCCAGGCACCCCAAAATTTCCACCTTTCAACATGAATGGGAGAATGATCTGAACCAAAATTTCTAATACCTGCATGCCCTTGACTTCCATCATGAGGTCAAACCCAGTTGCACAGAAATAGGAAATAGGGAGATTAGGCAGGTGGCCCCTTACAAGAAGGCTGCTGGGAGTCAGAAGCAGCAGTGATAATACTAGTAGCATTTATTGAGTACTTACGTTGTGCCACGTCTTGGACTGTATGAAGAGTTTCCCATGTAGAATTCATGTAACCCCCTCCATAACTCTGTGAGCTAGGTGCCATCCATCATCCACGTGTTTCAGATGAAGAACCAAGGTGAGTTTTCTGAAATGCGACTTATTCTATAGAAAAGGAAATTTCCAAAGTGATTCCAGTCAGTTCAGTAGGGGAACCAATAATGGCGGGCATTAAAAGACATGCAGAATCAAGCGATAACTGAGTCAAGGCCAACACTGGGAGTTTCAAAGAAGGGGCAGAAGGAGTCCTGCCCTCAAGAACATACCACTTTGAGGGCTAACTTCCTGCAGACAATTGTTAGAGGTAAGTCCTATAGACGGTTTTCTTTAACTTAAATTCAGAGAGATGTCTATCCAGGGCCTGCTCAGTGTCCCCTCTCAGTTATAGATGTTAAAATGGATCTGAAATAGATCAAAGCCTCAAGCAACCCATAATTAAGTGCTAGAATGAGCGATACAGAGCATAGATATTCATGGAGATGGGAGCCGTGTCCATAGCTCAGAGAAGCCTAGAGGGGTACGAAGGAGGCTGGATTTGCTTTGGGCCCTGAAAAAATGGTCCGGAGGTGAAGGACAGATATGCAAGGAGAAGGGGAGCAAGAGTATCAGGAAAAGATGCCAGGAAGGTGGGAATGACGCTATGGGGTGGAGATGGGGGATGGGAGGGATGGAGGTTGAGCTGAGGCACAGGGGTAGTCATGGAACTGGGAGCAAGGACACATTGACTTGGTCATTTCCCAGCCACCCAACTTACAAATTCATCTAGAGACAGATGTGTAGATAAATGCAGCTGGTCAATATCTAGAAGCTGATTAGGCAGGGCCCTGTCCCCTGAGCTTGTTGCCTTAGAACTTCTTAAGGGCTGTGGCTGTGATGTCTGCAAGATGGAACCAACACCCTTCGTCTTTGCAAGAAAGGGTGGATCCCCTAGAGACTGGATGGAAACTCTTGGTTCTTGGAAAGAGGCTTGGCTGAGAGCTGTGATTGGAAGACCAAAGAGAGATTCTGGAAAAACAGACCAGCAAACCAACCCAATTAACACACGCATACAGTTTCAAACATTAAACTATTATTAAATAAACCTGTAAGTTCCCTATTTAGTTTTTTTTTTTAATTGAAAGATGTGTATATACGTATTAAGAGAGAGGGAGAGAGCATGAACACATGCATAAGTGTGCGGTGGGTGGGTGGGGCAGAGGGAGAGGGACATGGGGAGAGAGACATAGAGAATCCCAAGCAGACCCCACGTCCAGCATGGAGTCTGATGCAGGGCTCGATTCCCAACACTGAGATCTTGACCTGAACCAAGATCAGAAGTTAAACTCCTAACCGACTGAGCCACCAAGGCACCCTGTTGTTTTGTGTTTTGATTATCCCTTCTCCTGACCAAACTGGCTGCTCATCGATGGCCTGGTATCTCATACCTCCTTCCTGCTTCCTATCTACACGGACTTCCTGGCCTCAGGCAGGCTTTGATCACAAACGCAGGAAGGAGGGTGTAGCACAAGGAACAGCTATAAGCAGCCGAGTGTTCTGAATGACACTGGTCATTTCTCTCACCCGTCCTGTCACTGCTGGGCCTACCCCCAACAAGTGCTCAGTGGAAACCGCCAAGTGATTAAGGCACTTCTCAGACAAGAGCTAGTTTCTTAAGGTATATCACACTCAAGGAGGGGCAAAGCTGTGGGACAGCCCTGTGTGGCCCCGGGCAGTCAGGTGACTGCAGACAGGAGGCACTGCGGAAGAAGGCCAAAAGGGGTGGCTGCTTACCATTCCACAGGAGAAAAGGGAATCCTTTGGCTTTGGGGAATGGTAGGAGGCGTGGGGGTCAAAAGACACTCACTGCATTGGCAAATAGCCAGAGTGGTATCTCGTCTGTCCCCTCAAATTCTGGAATTCACAAAGCGTGATTATTTGGGGGCACAGTGGATGGGTTTGGAGATGGCTCTGTATGATGACCCATATGAAGGTAATCTGAAGACCAGAAAGACAGAAGCTGGACACACAAGAAGCCAGTCGCTTCTGGTTTTGTGGAGAACTTGGTTTCCTGAGAATATCACCGACAAATATGTGTATTTTGTTTCTGGGGGAAGTCGTAGAACTTTACAGACATTGTCTCATCGGATGATTCACAACCTGCGTCAGAGAAATCTGCCACCAAGCTGGTGTTCTGAGTCAAATCTTATAGTTAGAGATGATGGGGTGTGAAGAATTTAAGAAAAAATTTGTGACAAATCAAATCAAAGAGCCCCTCCTTTCTGTCTCTCTGTGGAGTACAATTGTCTAGAGGAATTGTTTTATAATACACATTTTAAATTTCACGTACATATTCTCTGTCATGTACCAAGATGTGCATATACCCACAGAAACACCTGTGTCTCTTCGGTTTTCCTGAAGGTCACTTTATGAGCGTGTCGCCTCACGCTTGCTTTCCCCTCCACCATCCAGAACAATGGGTAGAAAGGGACATTGTGTGGGACGTCCTTGTTGGGGGAATCACGGACTTCTTAGCAGTTGTGTGGAGGCACGGTCTTTGTAAAGCTCATATTTTCAATTGACCAGTAGATTGACCTAGTTAAAGGTAATTTTCCTAAAATACATACTACCTTCATCGCCAGTCTGATAAACTCTATCTTTGGGATAATCTGAAGGTGAGGTGACGCCGTCCACTGAGCTGAAACAGTGTGATGGCTCTCCTGGGCCCTCCCCCAACCTGTTCTTCACAGCTTCTCCTTCTCCCCTCCCTGGGGCACCCCTAGATCTCAGGGAGAAAAACAATGAACCAGTTTGGACACCAAAAAGCCCAGGCTCTGGGTGAGCGTCCCCTGCTGGTGACCTGCTTCCCAAAGGAGCATCTGTGAGTTGGTGACAGATTGGGGTCTGTGGGGCCAGGTTCCCCCGTTTGCCCTGCCCCCATGACAAAAAGGCAAGGAAGGCGCTGAGGAAAGTGTGAACCCCCAGGGGCTATGGCCTGGCTCAAAGACAAGGAGGCACACGCAGGCCCTGTAGACGGAGACTCTGTGCGGTGCAGGCTGGAAAGGTTTGCTCCCTTAGAAAGAAGAAAGCTCTAGGGATAAACTTCTACTTTAAGTTCCAGAATTAACCACATGGGCAGTGCTCCTATGGTATCACAGGACAAGGCATCCCTGGATTTGGGGGAGGCCCTCACGAAATGTATTTCACTTCCCTCTTTCCAAACAGCACCGGAGGCAAGACGTAGTACCTTAAAATACACCATGATAAAATATGATTCTCACTTCCACGGCCTCACACATTACCCAGGTGACAAATGCCTTCTTCCCTGGAGACCCTCCCACACAGACTCGCTCAGGGGCTTTGTCTAAAGGCTGCGTGCACCGGCATATAAGGCCTCTGGTCTGCAAACTCCTCCTTGGGTAGTTAAAACCTACCTGCCAACCTCACTTCAAGTCTCTGGACATTTGGGGGCACAGAGCGCTGCTCTGGGCACAGGGACACAGTGAAGATTGGGCAGGGGCTTTGCCAGTGGTCAGAGAGAAAGTGGGGGGTGAGAGGGGGACTCGATCTCACGACCCTGAGATCATGACCTGAGCCGAAAACAAGAGTCAGAGGCCTAACTGACTGAGCCACCCAGGTGCTGTTAATGTAGCCCTTCTAATTAGTTCTGGAACAGTCTACCACTGTTCTCACTGATCCACTGTCTTGTTAACTATTATTGCCAGATCGGAGAGCACAAACAGGAGCAGCCAGCCCATCTAGGGACAAGTACGGCTAACGCAGCTGCCACCAGGGCAGAGGGAGGGGGGGCTCTGAGAAGTTCTGTGTCATGATGGAACTTTGGGTGCAACATGAGCTCACTGAGCCAGTCTCTTCCCTTCACGGTGGTTCTGGATCCAGTCTTTGTAAAACAGGGGCCCCTGTAGGTAGAGACATCATGCATCGACCACCCCCAGACCTGCTGGTGAGACGTGTCCTCCCGTAGCATCTGGTGAGGAGACAGCCTCAGAGGCCAGACTTCTTGGCCAAGGCTTTGTCGCTGACTGATGGCCGTGGTGTGGCACGATGACACGCAGAAGCCATCTTGTGGAAACGGGACAAAGGCGCACACTCCTGCAAGGGAGGAGCTGGGCCTTCGACTGTGGGGATAAAAGCTGAGCATTTGGAAATGGAGGGAGAAGCCGAGAGCCCAGGAGGGACCACGTGCTGGCGCCTGCAGAGCTCCACAACGGTGCAGGGCGGGAAGATCCTGGCCGGGGACAGAGGAGGCCTGGAGGGCCAGAGAAGAGCAGTAGTGATTCGACTCGGGGACAGCCCAAGGCCTGCGAGAGAGGAGAGGAATGGTCCCTTGAGAAGGTTATGCAGGCATCTGTCTGCCTCTGTCAGCAGGTCAGCAGAAACCCTCCTCTGAGAAGTCCCCAGAAGGAAGCCGCTTGCGGACCCGCAGAGGTCAAGGACTGGTAGTCTTGTCCCAGGTTTATAACACTCTGATTTCCTCAGCCCATCCACACCCCAACCTGGGGAGCTTTCTGACCCCACCCAGCATGGACAAGTGGGTCCTCAGAGACTCAGAGACCAGCATCTTGTCCACGGCCACGCCAGACAGCAGCGATCCCAGAATCAGAGCTAGGCCTAGGTGTTTTGACCAGCCACAGTGGCCCTCTGGCATGACCCAGGAGTCTCCATTCAAGGGGCCAGCCCCAGACGTGCGTCTTCCCACCCAGTGACGGATGAGGACTGGGAAATGCTCGCAGTACCTCAGCAGTGTTGGCAGGCCCGGCGCTACCAGGCAGGAGCAGACCTGTCCTTCCTCTATCATCCAGAGCAGGTGGGCAGAGCAGAACAGGATTTCAGCCGCCCTTTGTCAGACGAGTCCAGCACGCTGGCTGGCGGTACAATGCTTCTCCCCAATTAAGCCTGGCTCAAAGTCAAACGGAAACACTCATCTTTCTTTACAGCTTATTCTCAAAGGCCCAAGTCTCAAGAACACATTGCTCATCCTTCCCTGCCTGGGCAGATTTCAGAGAAGCCAGCACCGAGCCCAGGGGACAAATGCATGTGTAGCTGAAGCAAGGAGAATCAGGCAGGGATTACAGGGCTGCAGGCAAGAGGGGTCAACCGTTATGGATGGGTGGATGGGTGGGTGGATGGATGGATAGGTGGATGGGTGGATGGGTGGGTGGGTGTGTGGGTGGGTGGATGGGTGGGTGGATGGGTGGGTAGATGGGTGGATGGGTGTGTGGGTGGATGGATGGATGGATGGATGGGGAGTCAGGAGGAGGAGGGAGGGGGGAAGAAGAACAAGGGGGGGGAGAAGGGGTGAGAGGAAGAAAGGAAGAAGAAAGAGGAGAGGAGGCAGGGGAGCAAGGAGGAAGAACAGGATCCTAAGAAGGCAGCTGAGGAAAGACAGGGAAGGATGGAGCAAGTAGGTGAGAAGGTCCTGGGCATGGGGGTGAGGGTGGGGTAGGCTTGGGGCAGTGGTAACACCTTCCTTCCAGGAGAGCTAATGTGCCGCTGCCTGGGCTCTGTCCTGATATCATCCCTTCCTATCCTCTTCATCACTTTTAATTCTGTTCGGGGGAAACACACAAACTCTGTTAGGAGGAAACTGGTTCCCACCAACTGTCCAAGGGGAAGGGAAAGATGAACCGGTCCAAACTCAGTTTAGCTTCTGGGTGGAAAACAGCCCATGTGCTGCCTTTCTGCCTGCCCTGCTAAGTCGGGGTCTTGGAGAAGAGTACCTGTCCATTAGTGATTAGGTTTTAGAAAGCGTATAACGTTTTCCTCGTGTCCTGGACTATATAGCAGGAGTCGAAGTAACTGGAGCATCTCCGACCCTCTCCCTGCCCTCCCCCTTTTCCGTCCTCCCAACCCTGCCAGCCCCCACCCAACCCCGCACATTTACATGTGTGCTGCTTCCTCTGTCATTTGCATCTTAATGTTTCAAACCAACAATCATGAAGCCTTGTGTGAAAAAATAAAGAAGGATTTAGAGAAATTTGGGCTAATTCTAAACCTTGATGAATTATACCTAACTATAGAAGCTTCGTGATGAGGCTTTAAAAAAAAAATAAGTAACTGAAATCAATTTACTGCTGAGAAAGGTGCCAGATGGGAATTGAACCAAACACTGACATTTTCTTTAGCCACAGTTTAGAAATTACAGAGGGGGTGGGGGGAGGGGAGAACCCTGTCTCATCCATGAGCCTGTTTCAGCTCAGGTTTTGGTCGGATTTGTAGGTTTGCCCAAAGTCTATCCTTCGCTAAGCACGCTCTGAGCGCCTGCCGTGTGTGTGTCCCCTGTGCTCCCGAGGGCACCTGCTGGTCACCTGGGTGCCCTCCAGCTGCCGGCACCAGGCTGCATGCAACCCTCAACACACTTGAGCCCTCACGGTGTCGACGCTGGGTGGCCATTGGGGGTCCCTGGTGATATAGGAACAATGCCCCCCTTTCAGTTGCTTCTGTAAGAAAGGCTCTGAGATAGTGACTTGTGCCCCAATGGGGTTTTTCTTTATGGGGGCCCGGGGGGAGTAACGCTTCTCTGTCTATTCATAGTAATGACTGTGATCAACTTCCCAGTCTCAGACCAACGTTGGCTCAGTGATGATAAACACATGGGGACGCCATGTTTTCAGAATCTCCCCACTCTCCCCTCCTAGAAGAGAGGGCCTCCTGCTGAACCAAGCTCATCATGTCTGGCTTCTTCTCTCCTTCAAATGAATTGCTCTCCCCAACCCCGCCCCCACCCCCTGCTCCAAGAGTAGACATCTCGCCTGCAAGGACTGTCTCGCTGTCACCACTTCAGTAATTTCAAGGTTTGCCTGATGACCAGAACTTCGTGGAAAGCCCCTCCCCCACACGCCCCGGTTGTAGAGGATGTCTGTCGTTGGTTTTAGGGCCAAGAGTCGCGGGGGAATCACGGTGAGCCTGTTTTGATTCACCTCCGTCTTCCCTCCAAAAATGGGGCTCTCTGACCTTGCACCTCGTACTGAGGGGCTGATTTGTTTCCGAACTGTTTTGAAAACAAATCCTGGCTACATCCGTGTCCACGGCCACCTGCGGCCCACTTTGTGTCATTGTTCAGACGAATGAATGGGAGCACAGCTGGGCTGAATTACACAGGCAAGGGTCAGTGACAGCGGGAGATACCGAAGTCAGGGCCAGTCTCCCAGGCACTCAGTAGAGAAGGTCTTCCAAGAGGGGCTGCCAGATTGAGCAAAAAGAAAAACAACCAGGACCCCCAGTTATATTTGAATTTCAGATAAACAATGAGTAACTTTGATCTAAGTGTGTCCTAGCTACTGCGGGGGTGGGGGATACTTGGACTAACACTCCACAAAAAAGCGATTATTGTTTATCTGAAGTTCGAATTTCACTGGGCGTCAATACTTCGGCCAAGGGCAGGTCTGGTTCTGCGCCGGTCTTCCTAAAACCACCGCCTTGCATCCAGCGCCTTCCCCTGAATCTGACCTTGGTGTGTTATGAAACAAGTCGAATTTAGGGAAACAATATTGAGCCTTCAAGCTGGAAAAAGAAAAGCCACGTCCTTTTTCTACCGATGGGCTGAATTTTCCCTTTGGACAGTTTCTGCCACTGACTGCGTGGTTTGGCCTGCCCCCCACCCCATCTCTCCTCCAGTTAGCAACAGGACCCGTCGCCACGAGTGACAGAACCAGCTCTGCTCAAGTCCGCTGGTGGGCCACACCACGCTGGAGGTTTTATCCAGGGCATGGAGCTCTGGCTTGGGCACAGACTGGATTGTTATTTTCTGGTCAAGCGTCCCTACAGCCGGGTCTGCCGAGAAGAACCTGCCACCTCCTGGAGCACTGTCTCCAGGGTCTAGAGACGGCGGCTGACGTGGCTCAGTCGGGACCCGCCACGCCTGGCGTGAGCTGTCAGTGACTGGACGACGCCCTGGGATGAGAAGGTGCCTGCACAAAGCCAGGCCAACCACAGGCCCAGCCCTTGGCGTGCCTCTCAACCGGCCCGACGAGAGCTCGTTGCTTGTGTGCAAACAAGAGTCCACAGCCAAGAGCCAACCCACCCACCTTCTAACCCGTACGTGCTTCCGCTCAGCTTTCCAGCCCAGCGCATGGAGGACAGAGGGCTGTCTCTGCAGTTTCTTGTCATCGAAAGAGCGGAATGAATGGTTAACTCTGCCTGCCCTCCTCGCCTAGGTTTCCCAGACGAGAATGAGGCCCCGATGCCCTCAGGGGGCCGGCACAACTTCCCTCCTAGGGACCTCGAGTAGTACTAGCTGTGTGCCCTTTATGGGAAAACTCAAGACGTTTTCTGTAGGAGCTCAGTTCCCTGGCAGAACCCCTGCCAGTGAAGAAAGGCCAAGAGAGACTGCTAGGCCCCCTGCCCTACAGGGGTCCTGCCCATTCGCACGCAGCACCTGGGCAGCCCTGAGCCCCCAGGAAAGTGGTGGACGGATGACACTGGACAGATTCTCAAGACCAGGCAGAAGTGCTTAACACCACAGACACTTAACGTGGGCTCTTCATTACCTGCGCTCGGGCTTCGACCACATGACTGCTTCCCCTTTTAGCATCTAGTAAGCATTTTAAGTGTCCTCTTGGAGGGTTTTCTGGTACGGCCCGGACCTTTGCCACAAATGGCTGCAGATGGAACCCTTGACAAATGCCATCCTGGGATTTGCAGGGCAGCTGACGTGGCAAACCTCTCAGAGCTGTGGCCTTGCCTCCGCGCATCTGGCCCCAGCCAGACGCAGGCTCAGACCTAATAAGGTTAATAGCCTTATGTCTATTTGTGACCACAGGGATAAAGACGTCGTGTCCCCCAGGATCAGGCCTGTGGACGGAGTCTGTGAGAGTCCAGTTCCTCTGGGTCGCGGCCTGGTTTCACGTGGTCTGGAGATAAGCTTCTGCATTTGATTGACTGGGCTGACATTTACAAGCCCGAGAGTGAGCCTTTAAACCTTATCTCCTTTGCTATCATGATTAAAAAATAAAGAAATAAAACATTAAAAAAAACAAAACCAGCAGACTCTGGTAGTGAGTATAAGGAAGAGATAGAAGGTAAGAAAACACCCTCACACTCGCCCCACTTTTTGGGGCTCAGATAATCCCCCCATGATGTCTACAGGAGGTCTTCTTCAAGTCCGTGTTTAGGCGCAGTGGGTTTGCACATTACTGACGGCATCACCTTCTACAGGGGCCCAGGAGACACGGTTTGCCTGTGAGATGCACGCACCTCAAAGGACTTGCCCAGAGAACCTGTTGGACCCTGCCCTTGGTCTTGCCTGATTGAACCTATAGACAAAACAGGCAGTTCCTGTGACTTCCTGCCCAGGGTCTCTACTGGGGCTGTAGCTGGATGCTCCACATGCTTCTAGGCTGTGGGACAATCAGCAATGAGGCAGGACAGAGTTCTGGCTAGAGGCCCCTTGTGTATGCTTCTTTGGAACATTACACTTGCATTGGGCCCCAGAAGTGAACCCTATGTAGTAAGGATCCCAAGCTGGACTGTCCCTGAGGAACACAAGGCCTCTCCCTTAATACGATGCAGAAAATCAGACGGTGGGTATAATGGGAGCAGCCCGTCACAAACGTTTTTATAGGAACTTTCACCCAGGAAGCAGGGAGTCTGGACAACTTGAATGGGGTCGGTCAAGGCCAGTATTAGAGCTGCAGGCTGAGCAGAGACATTTGGGGAACAACGTGGAGGGCAGGGGGTGGGTGGTGAAAGCATTCGTTAGTTGTGTCTTATTTTCTTTCTTGATGATAAATTTGTACTTTTTACATTGTCAGAAAACCAAGCCCAAATCGAACCATGATTTATTGTTCACAACTTACAGTTGAGCTCGTGTACTTTGAGGAGTTCTGTCATCTTTCTGAAGGTTAAAATTATTCTCCCTTTGGAGATTGGGAGGGCAGACGCCCCTCGTCCCAGGAGATGTTTGCCTGGCAGTACCTGGGAGCAGGGGCTGGGTACCCTCCCCGCTGGGTGGGAGAGGATCTCTCTGAAAGCAAGACCTGTTTTTTTGTTTTGTTTTTTAAATATTTTATTTATTTATTTGACAGAGAGAGAGAGATCACAAGGAGGCAGAGAGGCAGGCAGAGAGAGAGGGGGAAGCAGGCTCCCTGCTGAGCAGAGAGCCCGATGTGGGGCTCGATCCCAGGACCCTGAGACATGACCTGAACCAAAGGCAGAGGCTTAACCCATTGAGCCACCCAGGCGCCCTAGCAAGACCTGACCTGAGTGATGGATGGGGTGGGGGCCTTTTGTGGTTTGGCGGACTGCATTGTTCTAGAGAGTTGGGACGACCCCCCCCCAAGTATTTCCTGTAGCATTTAATGGATCCTGAAATTCCATCATCAATAATGCATTCCTCTTGCTCACCATCCTCCTCTGTCGCGGGGACTCCTTTCTTACAGGCAAGTACCTCTGGGAGGCGTGAAACATTTATGCATGGTGAGGTCCGGCCGGAATCAACAGGCTTCTTCCGTAGTGGGCACCCAGGAGAATAAAACTAGAAGACAAGGGTTGTCGTGCTACTAACGGTCCCTTCTCGCTCTGAGCCACGTGCATGTACCCCTCCCCCCACCACACACGCGCTCTGGAAAAATGGTTCAAGTGCATTCTCGTCTTGTGAGCCAAATAAAATCGGTCAAAAATGAAAAGGCCCAGACTCCCATATCCATGGGATAGTGCTTTCTGGGATAACTTCTGCTAAGGGTTGAATTGTATCTCCCAAAAGAGATTTGTTAAAATCCTAAAATCCCTAATCCCTTAATCTCAGAATGTCACAATACTGAGCAATAGGGTTGTCGTGAATGTAACTAGTTTAGAGGAAGTGATGCTGGGTGAGGGCGGGCCCCTCGTCTGATATGTCTGCTCTCCTCATAAAAAGGAGAAATCTGGACAGACAGACACACACACACACACACACACACACACAGTGGAAACTCCATGGGAACATGGAGACGGTCATCAACAAGACAAGGAGAGAGGCCTTGACAGCTCCTTCCTCCCCTACCTCGGATGGAACCAACGGAGCCTATGCCTTGATTTGGGACTTCCAGCTGTGAGACAATGGATTTCTATTGTTGAAGCCACCTGGCCTACAGACCAGGCTTTGTTACAGACGTCCTAGCAAACAAATACAACTTCCAACCCTTAGTTGCCCCCCACCGGCCTCATAGGAGGTCTTCTGTGAAAACTGAGTGCTGTTGAAGTCCAGTTGATAATTTTCTGGGGAAACACTACTTAAAAGGTAAATAAAAGAAAGAAAGAAAGGACATGCAAGAACATAGAAATAAATGATTGTTACAGAGCACAGGTGCTCTGGGATAGAAAGGCAACCGGCTTCAGCATGGGAAGACACAGGTTCGAATCTCAGCTCTGCCACTTCCCACTGACATGACTTTGTGAAAGCCGCTTGAAGTTCCTGAACTTTGATTTTATCAATTTTTATTATTTATACTTGGCTTCTCTGGAGTCTCCTTGCTGGGTGGTTATTAAACCCCGGGATGCAGGTCAGCTTCTTAATCTATTGGCTGGTTAGCCTCCAGGCCAGTCTTCAACATGGACGTGGACAATAGTCTTCTGACAGGACAGCAAAACTCATTGTCCCATTTCAAATGCCCCTCTTCCTAGGGGAACTGGTCTTGAATTCTGGCACCCAGAATAGCTCGGGTTATTTTCTTTTTCTTTTTTAAAAAATATTTTAATTTTTCTGGGGCGCCTGTGTGGCTCAGTGGGTTAAAACTTCTGCCTTCAGCTCGGGTCACGATCCCAGGGTCCTGGAATCGAGCCCCGCATTGGGCTCTCTGCTCAGCAGGGAGCCTGCTTCTTCCTCTCTCTCTCTGTCTGCCTCTCTGCCTACTTGTGATCTCTGTCTGTCAAATAAATAAATAAAATCTTTTAAAAATATTTTAATTTTTCTTAAAGATGTAATTATTTTAGAGGGATAGAGAGAACATGAGAGGGGAGAGGGGCAGAGGATGAGAGAGAATATCTCCCTCCTGAGCATGGAGCCCAATGTGGGGCTCCATCCCAAGATTCCAGAGGCATTATTTTGTGAAAGTATAATAATTATTTCAAGGTTACACCTGCAAGTCCTATAAGCAGAGAGAAACAGAAAGTGCATACAGTGTCAAGGGGCTTTTTCCTTTGAGGTAAGGTCTGAGGAGGATTATGGCCTGAGTAGGATGCTGTCAGCTCTTTGCCACCTTTATCCCTCCCAGGGATGCCTGGGCGTCCTCACACACCTAGGAGAAGCCTTTCATGGACAAGCAGGAGGAGAGAAGAGGAAGTAAAGTTGTCTAAGTTGTCACACACAAAAAGAGGTATCAGGGGCATGAGGACCACACTCTGTGAGGCTACTTTCCTTTCTGAATTGTGTTCTATCCCACACAAAATCCAGCTGAAAGTGTCCCTCCGATGTCTGTCTAGCTCTAGACCCATAACCCTTTCCCAGTTCCAAGAGTCTACCTGGGAAAACAACCGCATATGCAAGACACAGGAAAGGAACACGGCACCTATAGGCCCAGAAATGGCCTTTTTCCTACCTTCCGAGTAGAGGTATTGAATCTTGGGCTGCCGGGGACATGAAAGATCCCGTCTTCCACTCTTTGTAGAGGAATGCACTCCACTCACACCTCCCCTTGCCCATAATCCCTTACTCTCTCCTCCAAGGGTCCTCCATGTATGGGGATTGACTGCTTTTGGAGTTTTATTCGGTATTTAGGCTTTTGTTGTTGTTGTTGTTGTTGGAAAGTCTGTATCTAGATGGAAAAGAACTCGACGTCCAGTTTTGCTCTTCAGAGCCGTGAGAATACGACAAACTCAATGGCTCTTCACACGCTGGAACCCAGCTCTTGCGTCCTTCTTCTCTTCTCCAGACAAAACATCTCTGGTGCTCTCGATCACTCTTCCGTTGTCAGGCTTAGGAGTGGTTTTCACTGACATCTTCCAATGTCCTTGTTATTACACTCTATCCAGAGGTGAACCTCTGGTCCCAGTGTGGACACATCAGCAGAGAGTGGGCCCTGCGTGGGCATCGGTGCAGGCTGAGATCTCACCGGGCTTGCCGTTGGGTGGAATCTTACACCACTCGCTCATACCAAAGGCTCCTGCCAACTCTCACTGTTTTGCATTTTCAAGAGATGCTCATTCAGGTGTGACCACAAGAGGGGATGCAGAAAAGGTGCAGGGAAACAATTTCTTATACTCCCAGGCCCTAGAGAGACAGTCACTGCAGGCCATGAGGCCCGTGCGTGGTGGGAGGCATCCTAAGGGAATGGGCTCAGCCACTCTGGTGGGGAGCTGAGTGAGGCAGTGAGGCCCCATGAACAAGGGCCTAGTTTGGGGGTCAGGTGCATTTTAATGTTACTAGGTCACTGTCAGGGAGGCAAGAAGGGGCACTTGCAGCAGGGACCAGCCTTATCGTACTGGTACACTTGGTTATCTGGTTGGGATGCTCATAGCCTCTTTGTGGGAATGTTGAGATGGCAGAAAAACATGAAATTTACAATACGCTGACCTAATGGTCGCACAATGAATCCACTGGGGCACCTTCTCCACCTCCCACACACCACGCCGGGATTTTCTAGATGAGATAGAAATTTTGGGGTAGAGCATGACGTGTGGACATCAGCCTTGCCTCGTCCTGCTGCCCAGTGACTTGAGGATGATCTAGCCTTGGCTGATTTTCCGGTCCCCAGGATGCAAGCAAAGGCTTGATTTAACCCTGGGTCAGAACCTCCGCAGAGAGTTTGCCCATAAATTCTGTTGGAGCTCTTGGGTATAGAGTTGGCATGAGTAACCAAAAGCCATGCCATAGTAATAAGGAGAGTTTCTACTTGTTCTAGTCAAAAAGAAGATGGTTCCAGCGGCCATCCTGAGACAGGAATGGGAGAAAAGGGGCATCAAGTGTCCAAGGGTAATTGAGGTTATGAAGATTCCGCGTCTGGAATTCATTTCCCTTTAAACATCACACCGTGAAAGGCTCTACCGCTGTCAGGAAGCCTGACTTAACTCCCCCCTCCCAAGGGTCTCTTTATCTCTGCTTCTCACCCTTTTCCTATTTCCATTCCACAAAGATCTAAGGAAGTATTTTAGTATTTATGAAAGATAAGCTCGCTTATCTGACTCCTTTTGGTGAAGATGTAATTCAACAGCTAATCTCGGCCGGTTGTACAATTGATTACATAGTTCACTTTGTACAAGTCTCTTCATTTTTGTGGGCCAGTTTATTCACCTGTAAAATAAAATAATTGAATTCTTTCTTAACTTCCTTATATCTCTTACATTCTATGCCCCGTGGTTTGAATTGGTGAGGGTCAAAGTCATGAAGATGTCAAAAGCTTCTCCCTCACGGTACCTGCTGCAGTGTGGGGAGGGACCCTGTTCTCCCTGTCATCAGCCCAAACGACTGTCTCTGGAAGAGTTAATAACATGGCCCTCAGTTAACATCTGCCAGTCATGGCGGCCGAATGACGCCATCAGTCACCCTTGGGGTTTGTGTTGGGGCCAAGCCATGAAACTCTGCCTTACATATTTATCGCTCTCACTCCTTCGATGGATATAGACCCTAAAATGGGTCTCCCAGGTAGGCTAATCCGTGCAGAAAGTGGAACTTGGGTATGCTTTCTCTTTGGACCAGCTGTGGCCATATTTTCCACAGAGGTGATTGAAATGTGCAACACGACTTTGCATTTATTCTCAGGTGAACCCAGACCCTTCACACAGTGTTTGCAGAAGAGGGACTCTGCCAAATGGTGATTTCACACAAACTCCCACATATTTACAGAATATCAAGCAAGCAGTGACCCAACTAGACCAAACAAACACTGGTTTTCTCTGTTCTTCTCACGGCCTGCCTGGCTCTGTTCCTTCTATCTCCCGCCCTTCACTTGCTCTAAATCAACAGAGATTGTGCAAACAGTCATTCTGCAATTTACCTGCCTAATATTTCTGGTGGTTTCCTGCACAGTCAAGGACAGGGACAAGGGCAGGTGAAGGAAGAAAAGGACACGTTGTGGCTGGGTGGCCTCACGGGCTGAGGTGTGAACCCCGCTACTTGCACTGTGGCCTGGGTTGTGCCCGGCACATCCCTGGGGCCTTCCACCGGCCTCCCACGGGGACGTCCACAGGAACACCACATATGCAGGGGGCAGTGGCACCTGAGGGTCTGCAGGAAACCGTCACTCGCCATTGTGTATTATGGAAACTGTAAAGTTAGTGGCTTTTTATTTTTAAATACTTTTCAGAAGAACCATGATAAATCAGATGGTTAACCTCAAAACCATGTTAAATTATATTTCTATGAGGTTTTCTGCCATGGATCCACATTTAAAAAAAAAAAATTTTAAGATTTATTTATTTATATATTTGAGAGAGAGAGAGAGAGAGAGAGAGAGAGAGAGGATAAGTGGGGGAAGGAGCAGAGGGAGAGGGAGAAAAAGAATCTTCAGGCAGACTCTCCGCTGAGCATGGAGACAGACGCAGGGCTCAATCCCAGGACCCTGATATCATGACCTGAGCCGAAATCAAGAATCAGGCCCCCAGCTAGCTGAGGCACCCAGGCGTCCCCATCTCCTATGGATCCACTTCTAAGACATTCGAACTCTGTAAAAACGGACTATCTGCAAATGGTGAACTATTAACTAATGCAGGGTCTCTTAGATCACCTAGATAAGAATCTCCTGCAGTGTTCATCAAAAAGCAGATTTCAGTTCCCAATCTTAGACCCGCGGAACCAGAATTTTTAAGGCTAATGTACAGCGATCGGCATTAGGGAAGCTCCCCAGCGATTCTTATGCAAGTCAGTGTTCGAGGACCCTTAGAGTAGCTCCACGAGCCAGCACCTGAATCATAAAAGGATTTAGTAGGCCTAGAATGCAATGAGCTTATCGGAAAAATAAATAAGGGGCACCTGGGTGGCTCAGTGGGTTAAGCCTCTGCCTTTGGCTCAGGCCATGATTTCAGGGTCCTGGGATTGAGTCCCGAATGGGGAAATCTCTGCTCAGCAGGGAACCTGCTTCCCTCTATCTCTCTCTTTGCCTCTCTGCCTACTTGTGATCTCTCTCTGTCAAATAAATAAATAAAATCTTTAAATAAATAAATAAATAAATGCAAAGATTTCTAAATAGACAAATAACAAAAACTCATCTTGAAAAATCCCCCAATGGAGGATCAACTGGCCTTGTGAAAAATTTAGAATAGGGATCTCTTCAAAACTCATGAGGTCCTTCCCTGGGGGGCCCCTCAGACCGCCCGATGAAGCCAGCCCCACTCACCCGCTAGAGCCGAAGTTTCAGCAGCTTGAGGTGTGGGATGCAGGCGGGACAGGGGGTTACGACTGAGAAAGGGGCGTGTGCACGTGCATGAAGAGAGCAGCCAGCAGCCAGCCGGGCTGTGGCCCAGAGGGGGCTCAAAGTGACTTTCCCGATCTAGAGGCAAGAGCGACGGGCAGGCCACCTGCAGAGGTGGTGACAGGAGCCCGCACAGTGAGGGGTGGGAAAGGATGACCTAAGTCCTGGGCCACAGCTCTCGCTCAGGTGTTGTGCTGCTGGACCCAAGGGTCAGCCGGGTTAGCATAATGACAGGAACTTGAGCTTTTTGAGGTCAAAGACGATTTCTAACATGGCTCTCTCAAGGGGGAAAAAAAAACAAACAACAACAGACCAACTCCTTATTCTCACGTGTCATTCATTGGACCATGAATCACAACGGAATCTGAAGTTTGTCGAAGGCCAAAAGGGTCAGCATTTTTATCTCTTCACAGTTGACAGAGACTGTTGCCAAGGCCCCAGGGCACGTGAAGGTGGTTCAACAACCCATTAAATTTATGACTGGACTGGGAGGCGACAAAAACGCCCCCAGGGCCAAAGTCTATGAAGAAAGAACAGAGCTCTTTTTAGGCCTGAAATCATAGCGCCGTGTCAGGAGGTCAGGATTGCTTTGAAATCCAGAGCTGCTAAGTCAGTCAACCTGGTTGTGCCTTCCTAGGCCCCTTCTGTCTCCTGAGCCAGGTTCTGAACTCTTCACATTCCCGGGCCAGGATTTCCGATGGGTCTTAGCTCTGTGTGTGTGTGTGTGTGTGTGTGTGTGTACATGTGCGTGTGCCTACGTGTGGATCTGTGTGCTTACGTGTGTGTGTGTGTGTGTCTGCATCCATGCTCCCAAGCTTCAGCTCTCAGTGCTCACTGTCTGTGAATGGACTTTAGGAATAGTGCGTAGCTGGGCCGAGAGGGGAGGCTCTGGAATAGCAGTGAGAAGTCAGAAAAGCTGGGAGAGGAACGTTTGGCTGACTCAGGTTAGGCACCAGGTGCAGTCCCGGTACCTCTGGGTTCCTAAGCCAGTGTGTCTCCGAGGCCAGAGCCGTGGCCCCGTCTCTCTCTGCATCTTGTGGGAGCGGGCTGCAGAAGGGAAGGAACACAGCGCTTTCCCTCCATAGGCCCTCCTGCTCCCCTGCACCGCCAACAGCCTCTGCTGTAAGGAGGCCCTTCTCAGCCTTTCCCGTCCCGGAAGCCTGCATACTGACTGGACTGAGAAGCTCAGCAATCCGGAGCACCATCGTGCTCCACTATTGGCTGGAGCCAGCAAGAGGAATGGAAGAGCTTCCTTCCAGACAGGAGACCAATCTCAACTCCTCATTCTGGAAGGCAAAACGAGAAGAAAGAGATGCATTTACTGCACAAGCCAACTTCTTTTTCTTAAGGAGCCAGAACTCCATTTCCACCTTCCTCTGCTCTCTCCTGGGGAGTCAGGAGCGCATCAGGAGGGGCTCTGCTGGCTGCTGGTCCCCCGTTGACTTCTGCAAACCAAGGGGAGGCTACTGCCGGCCCTAATGACTCTCTGGGAGCCGCTGGCCCTGGGCCTGGCAGCTCACCTGCCCCCTGCCCCCTGCACTGTGTCACCCGCTGTCTGTCACTTGTCACTGGGTGAGTCTGGCTGCAGTCATTTCACACCGGCACCCGAGGGACCGGAGTCGTGATTGGTCTCTGGCTGGGGCCGACTGCTATGTCAAGGGCAGGATGCTGTGTCTCAATGCCGTGTGCCCAGAGAGGACGGCACCGATGGGCAGCTGTTCTCTGGAGCCCCAGGAGCGATGAGGAGAGGTCCGACCTCTGCTTGATGAGCTCAGGGTGCCTGGTGTGAACGACTGAAATTGACGGATGGCCCGGCCTTTGTGTTCGTTTCAAGTAGGAGCAAGTTTACGCCTCTTTCTTTGTCCCGGGATCCTGAATTCCTCTCCTCAAGCTTTCTCCTTCCGTGATTCCAGAAAAGACCACGCAAGAGCTGCGGGGGGGGCCCAAGGATGAGGGCATCTGGGTTAGCGCGCTGCTTCCCCAACAGATCCCCGTGAGCCTGGGGCCTTGTTTTCTAGCAAACTGGCTTTCTAAATAATTTGCCGGCTATGAATGAGGGATCTGTGCCTTCCGATTCACCTAAAGCCCGGAGCCCAATTTATCCGCGGAGACCTCCGCCTTTCCAGTAAGATCAGCTCGCAGGAAGCAACGTGGGGGGGCAGAGACTCGAGGATGTTTTCTTCTTCTCCCTCAAACATCAAGGCCTTGCCTGTGAGAAAGCAGAGGCCCCGTGAAGCCCTGGGAGTTTGGTCTTTTGCCCTCCGTCCATCTGTAGAGCCAAGTTCCACCAAAACGTTCTTAGCGGTTAGGAACCACAGCCTCGGACTCACTCGGTCCACAGAGGACAAGCACTGGGTCCCGGCCTCAGGTCCCCCACCCTCACCAGGATCCCGGTCCTTCCAGCTTCCCTTGGCTCCCACCGAGCCATGACCCACCAGGCTTCTAGTCCGTGCTCACACGGTCTCAACACGGAGCCTGGCCCCCCATGGGAGTACCCTCAGGGCCAGCTTTGTTCCAGGCTGTCTTGGACTGGAGATGCTGGAGAAAGATAAACTGAGCCCACACCACACTCCACAAATCTCTCGTGAACTTCTGGCTCTTCGTGACCCCTCCCTCTGATCAGCCCAGTATGCAGCCTCGAGCCCATCCTCGTCAGAGGGTTCCAAACCTGGCTGCCTCCCACCACCCCCTCGTCCTCTGATCTCAGGTCATCTCCATGTAAATCTCACTTTCTATTTTCCCTTTGGGTCTCAAAGTCTCAAAAGGGCTCCCCTCTTATCGAGGCAGTAGTTTTATGCAAACATTTTTCAATAAATGGAATCCTTCTCTTTGTAAGAACAGAAATGTTACCCAAATTCCAACTCGTGAAGCAAATGAAAGGAGAATGTTCTGCCTTGCTTCTCCTTACTGGCACCTCACTGAGCCCCAGGGAACCTCTACTCCAGAGTGCCCCAGAGCACCGCTAATCACCAGGCTGAGAGGCCCCCCTCCTAGAGCCCTTCTACCTCCAAAGTCGTCTTTCCCCTTATGGACCTCTTCTTTTTCCAAAAGCCTTGAGTTTCCGATATGCCATCGACTTTTTCCCATTGTTTTTTGGTCTTTTTTTTTTTTCAGCCTAAGTAAGAAAACCTAAATTCTCGTTTGACCCCACGGGTCATTATACCTTCCACCCCATTTCTGTCACTTGTCTCCATTTCCCAAAGATGTAATTTGTACAGTCGGTCACCTTTCCCACATGCAGATATGACAGTGACCCCTCTTGACGGCCTACGGGTGGGTGGACACGTGACCACATGTTCCGCCCCACCCCCATCTAAATATCTCTCTGTGGGGTGACTCTGCTGCTTTGCCCATCAAGACAAGATCGTATTTTTTGCCCTTAAACTGGGCTTGGCAGTAGGGCGTCCATTGGCCAATGGGATGTAAGCAAATATGACGGGATGTAAGCAGAGGCTTAGAAAGTACTTGTACACTTGGGCTTTTCCTCTCTTTCTGCTGGAAGCCCTCTCCCTCCGTGTGAAGAAGGCCAGGACAGCCTGAAGAACGATGACAGTCGTGTAGCCCAGTCTCCCCAGTGGTCTCAGCTGGCAGTGGTGGACAGCCATCACCAACTCCTGGGCTTTTGAGTAAATAATTTTAGGCAAAGAGCACCCAGCAGACCGAAAGCCTGCCTCCAGAACTACTCATGGAAACCGCAGATTTGGGAGTGATTATAAACATGTAAGCCCCTTACATTTTTGAGTGGTTTGTTACAAGGTAACAACTCATTGATAGTTCCTTCATTGACTTAGTTGATATTAATCTAGGGCCTTTCATCAGAACTTATTTGCCTCCATGTCTCTCTCCCAATTAAGGTCACCTGTTTTGCTTAAAATCTTTAAAATGGATGCATGTGGGGTGGTCAGGTATCAGTTTGCTTCAGGCGAGAGTTATGTAAAATCTCTCCTTGGAGATCTTAATTTACCAACACCATCTCTATTTATGTGGTAATAAAAGAACGGTGTCTTCACTTCAGGAAAATGATCTTAAAATAGGATTTCTGTACCTACTCTTTGGTTGTCTAGCCAAACCTTGACATCAACAGTGACCCAGTAGAGTATAATGAGCCCAACCAATTAATGGTTAATAATTGTGAAATAGACCTTAGCTATTCATATTAGTCAGAGTTTTGCAGAGAAGCAGAACTAACTGTGTGTGTGTGTGTGTGTGTGTGTGTGTGTGTAGAGAAAGAGAGAGAAAGGGTACGTGTGCAAGCACGCACGTGAGCTAGTGAGATATTTATTTTTAAATGGCTCACATGATTCTGTGGGCTGGCATGCCCAGAATCCTCAGGCAGCCAGAGACCCAGGGAGGAGCTGATGTTGTCGTTCATGTCTAAGGGTTATCTTCCGGCAGAATTCCTCTTCCTCAGCACACCTCAGTCTATTAACTGCTAGTCTATCCGCTTCAACTGATCAGATGAGGCCCACCTACACTAGGGAAGGGAATTTGCTTGGCTCTCATTTAAATATTAATGTCACCTAAAAAAATACCTTCATGGAAATATCTGAAACACTCTGTGACCAAATATCCCGGTGCTGTGGCCCAGTTAAGTTGGCGCGTGAAATTAACCATCACACTATCCTTGTTGTTGATTAGATCCCCAGTCAAAGTCGTTATTCCTAAGAAAATCACTATGGTTCCTGACCACACTTATTATCCTGGATTAAGTGGCCGGACATAGCAGATTTCCAAATGGTTAGGATCTGAGTCAGCATATATTGTTTGTGACCGACAGATCATGCCAAACATTTCTTGCCTTTGCTTCCCTCTTTATTTCTCCTTGATTAATCCTGGAGGGGTGAGGAGTTGGTCTCACCTAAACCAAGAGAAACTTAGGGAAATCCAAATATATATATTATCATTCTGATAGGATGGTGTTAGGGATTGCAGGGTTAAGATTCCAACTTCTTTTCTTAAACATGGTTAGAATGAGAATGACATTGCCCAAGAGTAAGTGTGTCAGAGAGTGAAAGTGTGATTTCACAATCCTTTTTGTATGGGCTTAAAAGTCTTTGTCAGTTATGCAAAAATCTTCTAAAAGGAGAAGGATTAAAGACTCGAGATACAAAGACAGAGCAAAACAAACAAATGTGGTTAATAACAGATACGTGGGCTCTTGAGGATATTAACATAAATAAAAATTCATCATGAGAAATAATTAGGTTCCCCATTGTGGCCCACCCCCTAATTCTCTTGGGCACTGAAAAATAATGGGAAGGTTAACACATTTCTCACATTTCTGAGCATGTTATTATTTCTTGCTTACACAAAAATTACATAAAAGCCATCATTTGGAATCTGGGAGTAAATGACATATAGCCGACTCGGGTAAAAGCTTAACCAAAATAGAAAAGCAATCTGGCATTGCTGACAATATTGTCACAAAAATATTACATTTTATGAAGGGAATTTCTCAGAATTCAATAACAACATGTTTAGGAGCTAAATTGAGTCATTTGCATATTGTGGCAAAGTAAAAACACAATAATCTCATTTTTTACTGCCTGATAGGATTTCCTAGGGCTGGATTGCTGGAAAGTCTGCCCATCACACCCTCCCTCCATGCTTTTTCCCTCCACCAGCCCTCCTCCCCCTCTCTGTTTTACCTCTATTTCTGTTATTCTGCCCCATCCCACGGCTCCCTTTGTTCCTGTTCTACCGGTTTCTTATTCATGGAAAGTGACTCCTACTGACTGCTATTAACTCATTCCTGAGCAGAGAAAAGGAACCATCATCTCTCACACATTTTCTTACTAGAACTTCTTTTCCCTCCAACTTTTGGCTTTATTATCACTGCTAATACTATTTTCCTGGCTACCCTCTTTGTAGGTCAGCTCAAGAGAACTGGTGGACTGGGCTGTTCCCTGGGCGGTCAGGTAATATCTCACCATGTCTGGAAAAAAGGATAGTCTGCATACTGAAGCCATGCGCAGCTGTGCGTGGGCCTGCGCACCTGTGTGTTTCGATTTTTCCTCCCGTTGCACCGAAAACATTAGGATAATCACTGGAAATCTTCGGGACAAGAACGGCATGGTACTTAAGAGGAAAGGCACTGACAGTTAGTTGCCTGGGTTCAAATTCAGTATCTACAGCTGATCTGTTTGGGGCCATAAAAACCCACTTGATTTTTCCTGTTCTGCAGTTTCCTTGTCTATGAAATAGGAATAAAAAAATAGAATTTAAGTCATGGTGCTGCTGGGAAGATTAAATAAGCTAATGAACTTAAACCCTTGACATATCACCTGGCACAGAACGGGCACGGCAAGTGTGAATCACGTCCACAAACCTCGGTGTTTGCGAAATGTCACATTTCATTACTTGCTGCTAAATTAGCTCCTCTCCCTAGTTGGTGATTGCATCTCTCATGTTTGGGACATTTCTAAGGTTCTGGGGTCACCCATGAGCTGAAGCACCGGGAGTGGCCGTTGATCATTAGCATCTGCTGACCCCAGTTCTGCCGGGGCGTCCATCGTCTCCGCAGCCGCCGTCGTGGGCTCTCCAGGTCAAGTGCCTCTTTGGACAGGGACTTCCGGGAGAGGCTGGGAACCCCTGGCCTTGTGATCTCACTTTCATCACTTCCTTCTGCAGGCTTGTCACCCCCCGAGGGTGGCTGGGAAGCAGAGTGGGACCCATCACTCTGTCATTCACGCAGCTCACTTGTCCTCCTCGAGGTCGGGGAAATGTCTCTCCGTCTCTCTCTTACATCAAGCATCTCTCTGCCTCCTGCTGCTTCCAAGCCCCTCTGCTCCTTTCCACCAAGCCCTGATTCTCTTCTGCTGCCTCGGCTCGTCCTCTGGCTCCTCTGAGCTTATCCCACTGGAAACAAACTTGCAGGCACGCTGTGCCGTCCACCTTGCCACCTAGCCTCCCTGAAACCAAGGCACAGGGCTCTCTCTCTCTGGTTTGAATGTCCGGGAAAGGAAGTGGTCGTGTTGTAATGCGGAGGAAAAGAGAAAATAGAGGGGAAAACCCCATCAATTAATTTCAAAATGTTATCCAGCGACCTAACTGTTAGCCAGATACTAAATTCTATTTTTTGCCTTGCTGAAACTGTCCTTGTCCCGAGCTTGTCTCGGGGTTATGTCACATGCTTTCCCTCTCGAAATACACTACTCATCTGCGGCTCAACCATCTCTTACTTTCCTCCCATCGCTCTGGGTGCTGTTTTCTGGGGTCTTCTGTCATTTGCATCTTCACGTTCCTTGGGGTTCCAGGTTCTACCCTGAGATCCCTTATTTTCTCGCCGTAACTATCTGCCTGGGAAACTGCACCCACTCTCGTGGCTTCAGTAACCGTCCATGTGTTGATGCCTCCTGTTTCTATACTCCAGCTCTGGTAGATTGCAACACCTGAGCAGAAATATTTATTGCTCTTCTCATCAAGAAGTAGAGTTCATTCCACCCCCCCCCGACCTTTGCATCTGGCTGCCCTTGGGACTTGCTTTGGAGAATAGAATGTAGGAGACTGATGCTGTGCCAGTTCTGAGGTTGGACCTCAAGAGATTGTGCACGCATGTGCTTATTTTCTGGGGACCACTCCCTCTGCTGTTGCGGGAATAAGCCTGGGCTAGCCTGCGGATGAAAGACACCCCCAGCAGACTTGCTGACCACAAGCTAACAACCGAGTGTACGAAGGAGGCCTCCTGAAAGCGGTCAGTGCCTGCTGACCCACCAGCTGACTAGCAGGTGCATGAAGGAGTTCGGCCCAGATCAGCCGGGCCACCCAGTTGGAAGTTGTGAGCAATCATAGGTCTGGGGTGGTTCGTTATGCAACAAGTGCTAATCGATACAGGCCCAGGCATTTCTTTGGCACTCCCTCTCCCATGAGTCAAGGGGCCCACCGGACATCCCACTTTGATGACCTCCATGCAATGTGTCCCAAATTGACCTCAACATGCCTCCTCATCCTTACTCACGCCCACCTCCAAGTCAAATGGCTCCTTCTCTTGCCTCCGTCTTGGCAAACAACCTGCCACCTCCTCAGAAACCCGGCAGCTTCCTGGCTTTCCAGTTCCTTCCCCTCACATCCAATCTGTCACCAAGAGCAGTCGGTTCCACCTGCCACGTAGCTCTCCTCCCTCCACTTCTCTCCACCTCCACTAACTCCCCTTGTTTGACTGTATCCCCTCCCATCTGGCTCTCACGTCTCTAAGCTTGGCTCTCACCTGCGCCTCCACTCTACCTTCAGTCGGCTTTCTATCGGACGAGGAGAAGTGTTTTCAAAATATAATTCTGGCCAGATTAATCAGATGATGCATCTGATTAAATCCCTATCATGGCTCAAAACCCCTTGCAAAGGTCACACTCTTCAGCTGGACTCGAGAGCGTTGACTTAGCCCTGCATGTCATTGGGAGCCATTGAAGGTTCCTGAGCAGGGGCGGGACAGCAGCAGGGCTCTGCTTTAAGAGACGCGATCTGGAAGCTGCATTTGGAGACCTCCCAGGGGAAACCTTGGATGTACGGAGACAAATTAAGAATCTCCAGCAACAGATCAGGTGAGAAGGGGTGAGTCTGGAGAGGTGAGAACCTCAGGAGTTCTACGAAAGATGGTCTTGGGAAGATGGGGTGGAGGCAAGTGTAATTTCAGAGGTAGATGGTTCAAGCCTGGGTTCTGATCATGGGTCAAGGGAAGGAAAGGAAGATATAAAAGCTGCCTGTGACCTCAACCCCGGCTAACAGACATTTGTGAAACCATTTCAACAACAGCATAGGGAGGAGAGGAGACTTACGGGGAGCAAAGGAATGGTTGGAAAGGAACGAGGGCACATAGAGCTGGACAGGTAGACGGAGGTCAGGGTCCTGTGGCATCTGAGCCTCAGCCCCACTAAGCCTCAGCCCAGCTGCTCGCTCGGGCATGTCCCTCATCATATCAGCTCTGCATTTCCTGCACGGCCAGTTTCCTGACCTATGTATTGCCATCACCCTTCTCTCCAAGATCGTCCTCACTTCAGTCCACTGGGGCTGCTCTAGCAGAACACCACAGACAGGCACCTTACAAACAACAGACATTGATTTCTCACAGTTCTGGAGGCTGGAAGTCCAGATCAAGGTGACAGCAGAGCCAGCGTCTGAGGACCCCTTCCTGGTTCACAGCCGGCCGGCTTCTCACTGTGTCTTCACCTGGTGGAGAGGAGAGAGCAAGCTCCTGTGTCTCATCTCAGAAGGGGATGGGTCCCAGTCATGAGGGCTCCACTCTCAGGAGCTCAGCACTTCTCCAAGGACTGTCACCACTTCCCCTAACATCAGCACCTTGGGGTTAAGACTTAATTCAGGAATTCTGAGGGGACACAGACTTTCAGTCCATCCCACCACTGTCGTCTCGCCTGGTTACTTTTTTTAAAAAATTTTATTTATTTATTTGACAGACAGAGATTACAAGTAGGCAGAGAGGCAGGAGGAGAGAGAAGAGGAAGCAGGCTCCCCGCTGAGCAGAAAGCCCAATGCGGGGCTCGATCTCAGGACCCTGGGATCATGACCTGAGATGAAGGCAGACACTTAACCCACTGAGCCACCTAGGCACCCCATTGCTTGGTTACTTTTTATGTAATAAATGTAGATGGAGGAATTACCGTATGTCAGCAGTGGGTCTCAAGTGGTCTCTCGATGATATCCTGGATCACTCCATCCCTGAGCGCCCCGTGTTAGAACCATTTCTACAGCCAAATGACAGCAGATTAGCATCCAGATCCAGCAACTTCTCCCAAGACAGCCCTGCGATCTTAAGTTCGTCTTTGTATTTCCCAGAGTACACGGTGGATCTATAATAAATATTTGATGAATTAGTGAATATCACAATAATGCTATAAGACATTCAAATAGACTTTTAGCAATAAAGTTTTATTAAAATGATGACTAAAATCCATTTCGCTGTTAAGGCTTCAGGATAAAATAGAACTCAAGGTCTTTGAAGTTAATTACCAGGTGAACTGGTCTGAATGTCCTTAAAGGAGAGAGACAAGCATGAATGAGCCTTACAGAGCACACACCTTGCCCTAATTTTCTTCCTGCAAGCCCACTGATATCTTGTCAATAGTGATTTGTTTTGGTGGAAGGTTTAACCCTCCTGCCCCAATAGTTATACGTGGTGTGGTTTAGGGGGTACACACCCTCTGGCTGGTGTTCGAAAATGTCATCGTCAGAAAAGACTTCACCTGGGATGCCTGGGGGGTGCTCAGTCCGTTGAGCATTCGACTCTTAGTTTGGGCTCAGGTCATGATCTCAATGTCATGGAATCGAGCCCTATGTCAGACTCCATGCTCAAGGGGGTGTCTGCTGGAGATCCTCTTTCCCTCTGTCCCTCCCCCTGTTTATGTTCAATCTCTCTCTCTCTAAAATAAAGGCATAAATAATTAAAAAAAAAAAAAAGAAACCCCTTCATACTCTCAGCTGAACATTTTGATCTGTGTTTGCCAGTTATACGCGTGGGGGTACAGGCAGGCAAGGGTGAGGGTTTGACAGCACACCTGAGGGGCAAAGCCTTCGAAGAGGACAAAGAAGTCATTCTAACGGAACTTACCTAGATATTAAAATTCTCCTTTTCCAATTTGTGCATGTGGATCTAGCTCTAAAAAACAACGCCGTGCCAAAAACCAGAGCGCTCAAAAAAGTTCCAGGAACCAGTTTCTGTTTTTATAATAGAATTTCAATTCAGATTTCTTTCTGCTAGCCTGATATGTTTTGGCTTATTAAACTCAAATTACTCTGCATTTCCTACAAAAGACATTTCCCTGCTGCAGTCTTCCTGGCGTTCTGTTTGATTAGGAAACTTTCAGGATTGCTGTGCCTTTGACATTTATGGATATGAAGGCAATTAAAAGAAAATTGACTGGCTTACCGTCCACCTCATCCTCCCCTGACTTGTTTGCTCCCGTTTCCTGTTCCATTTATTATTGATAGAGTGCTTATTTTCATCGCTTCTGTGCATTGGATAAAACAGAATCAACAGCTCTTACTCCTGGAAGGGAGGAGGGTGGCAGTCACGCTTAACCAGTGGCCGCTCACTTTTCCCTGGTCACACAGCCCATGTGACCTGGGTATGCCTAAGACTTATTTGGGAAGAGCCTATGAGCCTTGTCCTCACAAGTGGGGGTGGGGTCAGAGAAACAGAAGGGCGACAAAGGGGCAGGGGACAGCTAGCTGCCAGCCAAGCTGGGTAAGGGGTGGGGGAGACCCTTCTGCAGTCATTCAAGGTCAGTACACCACCCTGTGAGCCAGGCTCTTTTCCAGTTACAACTCTCCTTGGTTATGGAGGGTAGGATTAAATCACATCCCCTGGGAACCCTCGATCTGCAATCTTTTTTGTTTAGTAGAACGGGAGGGGTAAGGCAACTTGCCTTCCCTTAACACAGAACTGAAAACAAGTGTTATTTCTTCAAAACAGAACAAAGGGGAACAGAGTCATTAACTGTAAACTGCCTAGACATACCAAGTCCATATATGTCTACGAATTTTCGGGAAGGCCCGCGGCTCCCACCCGTCACCGCCGTCTTACAAACAAACAGAACAAATGGTGTCAAAGCAAACAAACGATGCCACAGCTCGAGAGGCAAAAGGTACAAACGTGCTCACTTGACCCTGGTTCTTGTGCCTCCGCCAAGTTGTCTGAGGTAAACACATGGGCTAAGAAGCGCTTTTGCACGGACGCGAAAATCTCCCCAGGAGCTCTCAGGTCTCTGCTGGAAGCCACAGCTGCCAGAGCCCTCCACCCTTCTCTGGTCAGAAAAGGTCAGAGCCACCCCACCCCTCTCCCCTAGCTGCCTCTTCCTCAACACACATCGTCCTCAGTCTGCCTCCAATTTTCTCACCGATACCCAGAGACTTCCTCACCAGCAGTACCTGACGGCCAAATGGCCTCTGGAACCACCGCGCTGCCCCGTGGGAGCAAACACAGGATGGGACTTTTGTTCTCAGAAGACCAGGTTCCCAAACCACAGCCAAGATGGTGGGGAGCGGCCTCCTCTCTGGGCCTCACATGTTTGCCCAGCTGGGAGCCCCCTTTGCTAGTGGGAGCAAATGAACTGATCCCGGGTCCTGGGGTCTTACTTCTCCTCTAAAGGAGAGAAGTCACCTTAGGAGGTTTGTCAGACGCCGGCTAAGTGTGGATTCGATTCACAGGGAAATGCAAGGGACCACCGCTCAGCCTGCTGGCAGGGTGAGGTGAACAATGCCCAAAGGCCCCAAGGCAGCAAATCCCTGGCCGCGGGAGGATTCATACCCGTACACGAAGGTGTCATCAGCAGCCGCCGTCATAAGAAGTTCAACTCACCCAGGGACGGCTTTTCAAGACAAGTGCTAGAACGAAGTTCTACAGTAATGGCCCGAGGGGAGAGTCAGGCAACAGGCTTGGCCTGTTGATTTTATTTTGACCCTATTTGATGTCTTCTGGAAGCAGTTTGGAAGGGCACTGGGTTGCAGGACAGGCCCTCCTGCCCTGTCCGAGCTGTGGGGCGGTGGCAAAGGCAGCTTCCTCTTCCATTTGTCAAGGATGTAGCCAGCAGCTCTATTTGCCAGGCTGAGAGAGGGAAGAAAAAGGTGAAAGCAGGGTAGAATCCCTGCCCACTAGGCTTACACTTTGTCGGCGGGGGTGGGGGTGGGAGGGACCATAAGCGAAGACCATGGTTAGGTTCCCCTTGACATGCTTTTCTCCCAGCTGAACCACAACCTCCTTCATCTTCCCCACGAGACTCTCAAAAGCAGCACAGCCCTGTGGGAAAGAGCAGCAGACAGAGGCACCCACAGCACCCACTGACAGAGAGCGGGAGAGGGAGCCCCATGGCTCATGGTAATCTCCCCAGGGCAAACAGGCTGATGTCTGTCCAGCCTTGGCTCCAGGTCAAACACCTGGAATTTCTCCGTCCTCTGTTCTCCGAGCAGGAATACGCACAGCATTGTGGTGCCCGCTTTGCAGCTGGGGGACCTGAAGTTGGGAGAAGCTGCCTGGCTCTCCCCGGCACACCCTGGGGCTGAAATGCACATCAGCTCTGATTCCAAAGTCAGTTCCCACAAGCAAACCATTTAAAGCAATTATCAGCGCTCTGCAACTTGGAAAGCGTTTGCTTCCCACCACCCACCCCCATCCTGTGTGCTGAGCGACTCTCGGTAACAAGGGAAGTGTCCCTACTAGAACTTTGAGAGTAAGAAAGAGAAGCCCCGGGTATGAATAGCAGCTGCCTTTTATAGGACATCTCTTCGGGGCAGGGACTCATTGACCAACGCTCCTGCAGGCCAGACAGCCAATCCCCATTGCAAAGACAAGGGAGTCAAGGCTCCCTTTGCTTAAGTGACTCGTCAGACGGGAGGGCTGCCTTGCCAGCACTGAAGGGTCTGCCTCCAGAGCTCTTTACCTTGACACACGCTGCCTCTAAAGGTCAACTCAAGTGGAAATATGTGTTCCAAGGCCCCTTTCCCTCACCGTAGACCAAATTCAGGTACCCAGTTGGTGAAGATTTGCTAACTGTGTGTTAGCCTTTTAAACCACACACACACAAAAAAAGAATTATCAGGAATTAACAAGACCAGCTGCACATAAAAGGAACAAGAGTAACCGTATTTCTCAACCTCTGCCTCCTCCCTGAAAGTTAAGGTTACGAAAAAAAAAAAATTGCAAAGATTAATTTTTTTTTTAAAGGAAGTGAAGATTACGAGTTTGTAGTAAACCCAAGAAGCTTGTTCTGTGACATCTCACTGAGCTCTTTCTCTTCTTGGATAAAATCAGTGCAATAATAGCATTACACCACACTAATAAATATGTCATATTATTGCCTAATCATAGTGGAGAATGACACTTGCCTTGACTATTTCCCAGGTGATTATGAAGACCCAGGAAGCCATCTACGTGAAAACATGTTACAGGCTCTGAAAAAAATCTAAGAGGTGTGACCATGGGAACGGTGATGACCGCCATTTGGAGACTTGTCACAGCCATTGTCACCACTGTCACTCCCTGCAGATGGCCCTGGGCATCTGTGACACAGAGACAGCTTTCTCTGGAATCCCAGCAGGGGCTGGATGAGAGCCCCGGATAGCAGCAGCCACGTTAACACACAGGGTCTCTAACGGGACCCACGGACTGTGTGGCAGGGACAACTCTATATCAGTAGCCCCTTGAAGTGAGTGTGTCTTCCTGTTGGAAAAATACCATATGGGCATTTTGGATAGTTTCTCGTGCATCTACCCTCAGTCCAAATCAAATAATAAAATAACTTTTCCACTTGTGGCTTGGCCTTCTTTTTGTTTTTCATATTTTCTCGCTTTTACCTCTCCCACACTTTCCCTTCCACATGTTGGTCCATCTGTTCTAGGTGGGATGTGCCTGTCGCCAGGGACCATGTTTGTTTCAGCTTTCTGGCTTGCATGCCTGGAACCACGAGAGAAAGTAGGGACAACCAGGCTTGGAATATACTGCAAGGATCACAAATGACAGTGTAGCCCAGAAATTACAATGTTCTGCTTTGCAGACCGGGCCAAGATGGGAACGCTGGCCTACGGGCATGCATGTACCTGCTACAAAGAGCCTCCATCCTCTTTGAGACCAGAGAGACCCCGTCACCGTCCTGACCCACCACACACTAGCGTTGTGATTCAGTCACTTGATTCCCTTCTCTCTCCATGATGAAACCCAGCTCTTCCAACTTCCCATTGAGCCGAGAATTGAGACATTAAATGCAAAGTGCCTGGTGACACCTGGCTTTCGATGGAAGCTTCCCACCTCTGAACCCATAAAATGATGCCGCCCTTGGACAAACGGATCTTGGTGGACCCGTCTACTGTTTTACTCTTCTGAGGAGATAAATGGTAAATTGTCTCCATTCGGGTTCTCGGCGCATCTGCCGCTATCAGAACGTGCGGGAAGGACTGAACGTGCACATTTGTGGAGACTTGCGTGGTAGGCGCTGGTTTTGAGGGAGATCTGAGGTGGCTGGCTCAGTCAATTTTCCCACAAGCTCCTCTATGACTAATACGAAGGAACACGCCTCACGGCCAGGACTTGGCAGACACAGGAGAACCACTCTTAGAAGGCGTGCGGGCAGTGCTGGGACCAGCGTGCTTGGAGCGCACGCTCCTATGGTATGAGGCAGAGCGACGGTCATGCACCTGTTACCCATCAAGCACCGGGAAAGTGCAGATGGCCACCCTCCCAGCCATCGAGGCTCTGCAGAATGTGTGACTCGGATCATCACCGTCACCATTTCTTGTCTCATCCAGGCTTACGGAGGTTCTCACACAAGGTTGTGGGGCGGGGGGGCAGCTTTTGTTCTCATTTTTTGCTTGATATTTCTAAGAAAAGGACTCTTGTTTCAATCTTCCTTAGGCACTCTGTTCCTTCCTCCCACTCTGGAGGCAACCCTCCCCGCCACCCAGGGGAAGTATTTTAATTCCGAGCACCAGCTCCTGCCAAATCTGAGTCTGGGTGGGTTGCGCCTTCCCTGCCCAGTGCTCTGATCTGGGGCTTATGGTAGAGCAAGGTGGGGCGGCTTCACTTTACATTTTCCTCCCTGACTCTTCTCCAACACAAGGTTTTCTAGCCCCCCCGTGTTCTACCTTGCCATGTGGTGCCTCGTGGGAGCCTAGGTCCTGGGCACAGGGCCTCCTCCTCAGGGACACACAAAGCCAGGAAGCAGATGGTGTGGGGAGGACTTATTTTTCCTCTCCTTCTTGATCACCAGTGGCTTCTTTTTAAGACTCAGCACAGTCAAGCTGTGTGAAGTACGGGCAGCTGGACACGCTGTTGTGCTGTTCTGCTTGACCTCTGAGGATGGTAAGACGAGCGCCAAAGAAAGACCTAGTCTCTCCCGGGGCGGCAGCAGAAAAACATTGTTGTGGAAGTGCAAAAAGATAACTCAATCTTTTTCTCTAATATGATCGTTTTTCCTCATTACAGAGACAGCCAAATTATCCTTTTGGCTAAATGCAGCAGAGTGTCAATGGTTTTCACGGACTCTGATTTATGCCTTCCTGCAGGACTAGTCCGAGGAAGAGGCAAACCGTATTTGTGGTCTCCCCGGGAAGGACATGCCCAAATTTATATTTCAGGATGATCGTTCTGGCAGCATAGTAGAGAGTGGAACAGAAAGGGACTGAACTAGGGTGTTCAAGACTCATTAGAAATTATTACAGTAATTCAAGCTAGAAATCACGGTGACCTGACCTCCGAACCTACAATAGGAAGGAGAAAGGGATGCATCTGGAGATACGTGTAAGAAGTGGGGTCATCACAATGCTGTGGCTGGAAGGAAGTGGGAGGCAAAGGAACACGGAGGAAACAAGACATCGGAGTTAAGGACAGTGATGTGTTTGCCGAGATATGGAACATCAGAGACGGCACAGCTCTACGTGTAGATCTCGAGCAAAGATGTGAAGGTTGTGGCTGATAGTTCTGAAAGCACTGGAGAGGTTTGGACAGGAGTTTCAGAAGACCTTCCCACACTGAGAGTGAGCGAGCACGTGGTAGCAGTTAAAACCATCCAGAGAGAAGGTGCGAGTGAGGGCAAGAGAAGAGAGATGAGCTAGAGGAAAGAGAGGTCTTCGGCCAGAAATAGAAATAATAAAGGACAAGATAGCTCTTTATAGATATAAAGCAAAAATTAAAAAATATAAAGGATGGAAATAAGCTCAGAGTTCAGGTTAGTAATAATTAATGCCAAGCAAAAGCTTGCCAAGTAAGCACATGTCTCTCTACCCAGCTTTACGGTTATCCCTTATATTCACATACTGTCATCGATCAAGGGAGTTGTGTGTATTTTGTGGGGATATTTCAATAGGTAACAGTGGAGAAACCTGACATCCGAGACATGCTCTCTGTAAGCCTTGTCCGGCTTTACAGCTCTTGCCCTCATCAGCAGCCACAGAGAGTCCAAGAAGAGCTAAGCTGGGCTCAGGGAACACACCTCGAAGAATCAACCTCATCTCAGGGACCCGTCATCCTCCCTGCCTCTCTATCTCCTCACTGCAACAATGCCTCTCTGAGTCTCTCAGTGCTGGACCTCCGTGGGCAACACCCCACGTACAGGTGTTTCAAGCTGTTGTTTCCACGGGCTCTCGGAGAGTTACAACCAATCAGGTTTGCCCAGAACCCAGGGCGTATGTGGGAAAGTGACTAAGTGTGGATGAAATGATATCTGGAACTGGGATCTGAAGGGCTGCAAACAAAGCACTGTAAGTAGGAGAGTGACGTGACGTATATTTGCACTATATATTACTATATATTACTGCCTTTATCTAAAACATGGAAGAATAATGACTATAATTTCTAATATTCTTATTTACGCTTAAACAAGGTGTTCTGGACTGTGTCACCCTGTTCCACTCCTACCTTCTGTGGAAATTGTCATTACCTTAGGCAGTTTCTCCAGCCATAGCCCAGCCTGGGCCCAACTCCCTTCCATTCCATGTAGCCACAACAGTGGGTCCTAAAATTTCTGCCTTTAAAAATTCACGTACGTTATTGGAGGTGATGAAGCCAATACCATCAGAGGCCAACAGAATGCTTTCTACACTCTATATCCTTTTCAACCAAAATTCAGGAAGTTCATACTCAGCAGTGACATGTGCTTAACAGACAACCTCATCGATTTCCTTGCCATAGACACTCCGGATGGCTGTCCGGTCTGAGCAGCAAAAGATGATTACAAAATTCTTGTTTTGCCACCTCGTCTTGGTCTAGGGTAACATTCAGATAGATATAATAGTATCTCTGACTCTGTATCTGTCTCTCTCTCCTGCTTCTCATGTCAGTAGGAAGGCCAAGGGCAAAGTCTGTCATTCTCTCAAAGTTAGCTTGTAAACCCTTAGTCCTTTCACCTAATTTTTGTCCTGCACATGTCATGTGATCTGATCCTCCAAAAGACCCTCAGGTAAGACAGGTTATTACTATTATTTGTATTTAAGTGTTGAAAATGGGGGCCCAGTCAAGTCAGTCAAGTGTACTAGGAATAGACCGGGGGTTAGCTGGAGAAGTTTGGTTCCAGATATGATGAATTCAAGGTGCCTTCCCAGACAAAGATATCAGGGAAGCCATTAAATGTTGGGTATACGGCTCAGGATAAAGATGGGGGTTGAGGATATAGAGTCAAAAACCATCAGTTTACCAGAGCAGTTAAGCAGAAAGACAAGAGCAAGCAAGTTTGAAAAGAAGTGATGTACTACATCTGTGGTTTCATCTAGAGTAAGGGTAGAAATTAGTGGCTTATGGGCTGAATTTATCATACAGACAAGGCTGTAGGGGTGGAATTGGAGTCACGTTTTAGATATTGAGAAACATCATGCAAAAACCTAATTTCTAGCATTCTAAAGGCAGAAGCTGTGGCATCCTAAAGTCTACATTCTCACATCTCAGTAATATCAAGGAGTTGAGTGAGTCACCTTCATTCCCTTTAGAACATTCTCTCCTGGTTTCCCATAGTCCCTGCTATTCCTTATTGTCTTACTGACTTGACTCATTAAAATACCTCTCTCTCCTGCAAGGTTTTTTTTTTAAGATTTATTTATTTATTTGACAGAGAGAGAGAGAGAGAGCATGAGTGGGAAGGGCAGAGGGAGAGGGAGAGAGAATCCCAAGGAGACTTCACACCAAGCATGGAACCCGATGTGGGGCTCAATCCCATGACCCTAAGATCATGAGCTGAGATCAAGACCTGAGCTGAAATCAAGAGTCAGATGTTTAACGGACTGTGCCAGCCAGTCACTCCTCCACTGCAAGTGTTTGAGTTTGTGATCATTACCAGCAGATTGACTCCCTTCTGGCTGAATTCCTTCTTAAAGTTCACCCCGAGACTAAGTAACTCCAGAAATCCCTCTCCAGATGTCTGCGACCTCAGGAATGCTTCCAGCCATTGAGCATGTCTGCAGGGTCCTGTAGAAATTCACCCTCAGTATGTCAGCAATCTTCTTATTTGCTTAGCCTGTCTCCCTCACTGGACTCAAAGCTATCTGAAAGTAGCATTACCTGGATTGCATTTTGGTGTGTCCGCTATTACTTCACGCAGGAAACACATCCAAAACATGCTGCTGTGGTAAATAATTGAACAAGTGTCTGCAATTCCCATTTTACAGAGCTCCCTCACACTCATGTTCCCCTCAAATGGCCCAAGGAGACCCTGCTCCTACAGGAGAGTCAACTCTCTAGCCAGGTATGGGGAGTTCTCCGGGGTCCCTACTACCACTAGCCCTGCTCTGTGGGAGCCCCAGGAGTATGACAGTCAACCATGGACCACAAAAGACTTGAAAGTAGAAGATTCTGCCTGTTAAGCACCAGGGTAGCATCGGGAATAAATTCACTGGAGATGGCAGTGATCACTCCTGATTTCTCTGAGAAAGGAACTGATTCAGCTCAACAAACAGTTACTGGGGGCCACCCATGTGCTGAGGAGTGACTGTTTAATTTCAAAGGTAAGGAGAAGGTGGCCAGTGAAAGATGTGGGAATGGGGAGGGAAAGGATTCCTGGCAGAGGGAACAGGATATGCATAAGCCTCAAGGCGGCCGTATTACTGGAGGAACTGAAGAAAGTCCACGATGATGACAGTAAAAAATTGTGAGGCGGAGAAGTAAACAGGAGTCAGAACATGTGATCCGATAAATTGTGTTGAAAATCCTGGATGTCACTCTAAGAATCAGGGATTCTGAAAGGGTATTGAGCAGAGGGTAAGAGGACACAATCAGATATCAATGGTTGAAATAGTTCCCTGATTACTGTCAGAATAGACTAGAAAACAGGGCTGGAAGCACTCAAAAATGTTGGATAAACACAAACAGGCCCTTCTTAAAAGGCATCAAAGATTTAACAAGATAATGAGAAACGACATAGCCAAACTTTACGAGAAAGCAGAGCAATGGAGTCACTTTTGCCCTGAGGTAATCTACCAACCCAGGTAAACTTAATTCTGATGCCCTCATAAGGCATCGGGGGCAGACTTTATCCCCTAGGGCTTCACAGTGTAAGCAGTTGTCTCAGACAAGCTCCTCTGGAAAGCAGAGCGATGGGAAGCACTAAGATGACCTTGTAGGTGCAGGCCCAGGGCAGTGAAAGTGAGGCCAGCAGAGATGTCCAGCAGCACCATGTAATGCATTCCCCTGCTGGCTGCCGCCTCACGACCAGCTAGAGATGGACGCAGCTGGTTACTCTGCAGATATGCGTAGGTAGTGTGGGAGTGTTGGGGGGCTCATCGTTGGAAGGGCTGCAAGGATGACCCACACCCCGCCATCATCCAGGTAGAAGAGGAAGGAAGAGGAATTTGCCTGTGGGGCTCCTTCCCATCTCTCACTTCCCACTGGTCAAGTTTCATCCCACTAGCAGGTAACATGCTTCCCTTCTCCATTCTATCATCTGATGCCTCAGAGGCCAGCCAGGAACGAGATCCTAAATTCAAGAGAGGGGCCAGCCCAGCATGGATAGAGCACCAACCAAGACAGAAAAGAAAGGGGTGAGATTGTGAGAAAGTGGACTAAATCTTGGTCCAATGCTGGAGCCTAATAGAAGGTCTCCTACCTAAGCCCGAGGACACAATGTACTACATAATTAGGATGAGGGTAAACCAACATTTCCCACACTACCCCACACCCCCACTCCTAAAGACTGGAAGGAAAGTATCCTTGGCACAAAGCAAAGTGGGGTTTCTAAAAAAAATTTTTTTAAAGACTCTGGAAAGTTGTAGCGTTAAGCAGTTTTCTCCATGTATTTGCGGCCCCAAATCATATCATAGGTGTTATCTCCACACCCTCAAGCTATGAATTTAATTTAGAGTGTTTTTAGACTAGTGAAAACTTTTGGCATCTGGCAAAGCAAATGCAAACCTTTCTTGAAGAAGGCACCTTCCTTTTAACTCTCCAAGGATTTCAAACATTATTTTCCGCAGAACGGAGAAGCTTAAGATAATGAATAACCATTTACTGTGAGTAAGAATCGGCAGAAACAGATGTGTGAAGACTTCATATGTCAGAACGATTGTGTGTGAACTATATGACCTTGAAATCAACCATATTTAACATTGTGAAAGATGTGCCTTAAAACATATGTTAAAAAAAATAAGGGGGAAGAAAACTTTAAAAGACTTAAGAGGTCTAAAAATATGACTTCTAGAAAAATTTTAATTATTAGAACTTAAAATGTAATAGATATGTATAAAAACATATTAAACCCAGATAAAGAGATAACTGGTACACCAAGGGACCAATAGAGTTAATTAACCAGAATTCAGCATAAAAAAAATAGAAGACACTTAAAAAATGAGGGGGCATGAGCTACAGAAGAGAGGGTGAGAAGGTCTAATAGACATCAAGTCAGAATTCCAGAAAGAGAGGGGAGGGGCAGTGGGACAAAAAGCAAAACTCCTAAAGACAACATCTGGGAACTTTCCAGAAAGGCTGAAGAACAGTGTTCACAAATGCAAGTATCTCAACTAACTCTAGACCTGATGAGAAAAAAGAAAGCCAATATCACACACAGCCTCATGAAAGAACCGAATCCCAAAATAGAGCAGATTTTAAAAGCAGCCAGAAATAAACAAAGAAATAAACAAAGAAAAAAGAAGGTATTATCTTCAAAGGAGTGGCAGACTCATACCTGATTTATTAATGACTTCTCAATAATTACAGCAAAAGCCAGAAAACAATAAAATTAAAGCTTTATAGTGCTGAAAGAAAATACCAACTATCTCATAATGTTATGTAATAAATAAATTATTCCAAAACAAGGGCAAAATAAAGACAAATCAACACAAACTGACAATTTGCCACTCCCACTCACTAAAGCAAACTGGAAAAGATGCAACCCCAGATACGAGGTCTGAGATACAAGAACGTACGATAAGCCACTAAAATGACAAATATGTGGGTAGCCAGGAAAGGAAGGGGATGAGAGAGGAGGGGATGTAGTTGTCAGGGAAGCAATGGCGGATCTTAGAACAGGAAAATGATGGAATCACAGGCTGCGGAGAAGGTGCTTTACAGAAGGCAGTTGGTAAACTGACCAAAGTCAATCCCAAGGAAGATAATGAATCAGCTAAAAAGTTACTTTTCATGTGAGGATTTGGGTTTTTTGTTTGTTTGTTTTTAGATTTTTGCATTTTTTCCTCTCTTTTTTTGTAAACAATTTTGTCACGCTTCATAGAATTTCTCTAGCCATTCTGCTTCAGAGGAGAGGGACCAAGGTACTTGGGTGTGGGACGTGGGAGGAGAAATTGGCTGAAATATCCGCAAAATTGGCCGAGTTTCCTCTGTCCTTGTGCAGAGTGAAAAATCATGTCTTTGTTGGGCTGTGTTCATTAGCGTGGCACAGCCCACAGCTGGAGGCCTGCTGACAAAGGACTGAAGAAGCTCGACTGGTCTTGTACCACTAGCGAGGAGGGCGGGAGAACGTGCCAGGCCTTTGTCAGGCTTTGTACAACATGGTTGTTGTTGGCAACATCCCAGCACCGTGCTCACATTTTGCCTGTTTCGGCTCATACTTGAGGTCGGCCAAGAGCACAAGGAAAGTAGATTTGCATGTACTGAGCAAACCTGTGGCTTGTCCTTGGATGGCTTCCAACTGCTTCTCTCCAGGTGGAGTTGAATTTTGAGCAGACATTCAGTTCTGCTGGGGTGGGGGCTGAAGGAACCAGCTCCAGCACTGAGGGAGGCTGACTCTAACCCAGACTTTCGTGGTGCTTTGGTTTCAGGTGATGCTGCCTCTAGCCCATGGGTCTCTTCAATCTGTCTGGAAAAAAAAAATGGCCCCTTAGAAATGATTTTTTTCAGGGACAGGGAGGATAATGAGCACAGAAGTAGGGAAGTAAAGGAAAGTAAGTGAAAAATGGCAAGAGAACAGAGGTGAGTCACCTTCTGTTCTTCTTCTAAGGAGAAGCTTAGGTGAAATTAGTTGGGAAAGCCAGAGGGACCTGTTTGAGTGGACGGAGTGACTCTGGAAAGGGAGAGAAAGAAGGACCAATAAGCTTGGGAAGGCAAAGGAGTTGGTTCCTCCCTGACTGGATATTTGCCAAGAGCATGAACTCTAAGAAAGGGGCAACTCTGAGGGGGAGTGCAGCAACAAAATGGCGGAAGGGATCATAAGGTCCAAACTTCCTGTTATAAAATAAATAAGTCCTAGGGATGTAAAAAACAGTATGGTGATGACATAGTTAATATCATGTTGTATATTTGAAATTTGCTAAGAGCAGATCTGAGACGTTCCCATTGCAGGAAAAATACATTTTGTAACTATAAGATGGATGTTAATTAGATTTACTCTGGTGATCATTTGCAACATATACAAATAACAAATCATTATGTTGTGCAACTGAAAGTAATATAATATCAACTGTATTTCAATTAAAAAAAAGAAAAAAGTTCTTGAAATGAATATGAAGGGACAAAATTAATCAAAATAACTGTCGATAGGCATTTTGCCCATAAAAAATATTACCTTTTAACACACGCAAACACAGCATGGTAAAGATTTGTGTTATGTATTCTACACGTTAAGGTTACAATGGAAATTTTTTGTATAAACTGTGCTAATGCTCAGTTTGGGAGGGGAAATATCCCCAAGTGAGTAAAGAAGGTAGAGCAGTGATTCAGTACATGTATTGATTAAATGATCAAGCACTCAGTGGCTCCACAAAGGTGCACAGGAAAACAAAACTTCCTCGGGCACAGAAGCTGCATCTGTAACCAAGGATTTTGAAATAAATTAGAGGAAATTGGAAAAAACAACAACAACAACAACAACAAAAAGGCTTAACCTCCCGGTTTCTTTGTGATGGTAGCTGTGCTTAAGAGTTCATCCAGTTTCTGTCTCATCTTGCCAACGGCTTGAGCTCAGATAATGCATTTGCCACCGTCTTGTAGAAGTTCTTCAAGAGCTCAGACTCGTGACTACTGAGTCTACTCAAACATTCAAATCTGTTTTAAGACACTTCGTTAAAATCTCTTGAAATAAAGTGCCCTGTGTAAGAGAAAGTGACAAGATGCATCGATTGATTGATTGATTGATTTTTTGCTGTATTGCCAAAGAGGATTTGTTTATTTTAGAAGCAAAAGCATTTGGGTACATTGAAGAAAAACGGTGGATGGCCTTTCTCAGAATCCCTGGCAGGTGGTACTTGAGCTAATAAATTGTGAAACCAAATTTGTCTGTATTTTGAAGGCTACCTGTGAGGTTGGCGATCGCAAACATAATGCAAGTTAAAGGGAAAATAAGCTGGTATTTCTTGGGCTTTCCTCCAATAAAACTGTAATCAATTTGAAGGGAAAGGTTGTGATAGGAAAAAGGGATATCTGAGTTGGTAGTACTCCAGGGCCAGGTGGCTTTGAACTCGGAGCCGAAGACCAGAAGGAACAATGGGCCGCCTTGTAAACTGAGGGTAAATCATATTGCATTTGTTTTTCCCACATCACAGATGCTATTGTGTCTGAACACCTTGTGGTCTGGTCAAACAAGTTCTAAACTCAATAAAAAGGACAAAGCTCTAAGTCTGTTCCCTTGAAAGATTTCTGGAGTCATTTTTCCCCCCCTTTCCATTCTATTGGAATAGAATTGATGTACAGCGCTGTGTAAGTGTAAGGTGTCCAACACGACAGCCAGATTTACATATATTGTGAAACAACCACCGCAGTGAATTTGGCTAACATCCATCTCCTCATATAAACACAAAAGGAGAAAAGAGAGAAAAGAAATGAAAAGAAATGGGGACACCTGGCGGGTTCAGTCCGTAGAATGTGCAACTCTGGATCTCAGGGTCCTGAGTTCAAGCCCCACATTGGGTGTGCAGCTTATTAGAAGGAGAAGGAGAAGAAGAAAAGGAAAGAAATGGTGTTTCCTTGTGATGAGAACTCTTTTTTAGGATTTTACTCCTAGCAACTTCCAGATATAGCATGAGGTGCTGTTAACTACCGTCATAGTCACCATATTGTACAAGACTTCCCCGGGACTGACTTATCCTATAATGGGAAGTTTATACCTTCTGATGTCTTCCTCCAATCCTCCCCCCGCCCCATCCCTGTACTGGGGACCACAGATCCGAGCCTCCTCAGCCCTCCCTCTGGTCCCACAGATCCAGCCATGCCCACCGCCCTGGCCACCATCAAACATGGCAAGCAGGGCCCCCCTCCACAGACTTTGCCTTCCTTCTGCTCTGCCTGGAATGTTCTTCCCACAAATATCTGTGCTACTCTCCCTTCATCTCCTGCAAGCCTCTGGGCAGCTACCCCTACTCGAAGTCTTCCCTCTCTCGAGGCCTCCCCCGAACTCCTATTTCTGTCTCTCCTCTTCACCATTATATTCCCTTGTATCATACATTTCCTCCTAACACACCATATATTAATTTCTTTTTCTCTATATTCATTTCTTAATTGGTTAATTGCCTTCTCTCCCTTTTTTTAAAACAAATATTTTATTTATTTATTTGACAGAGAGAGATCACAAGCAGGCAGAGAGGAAGGCAGAGAGAGAGAGGGGGAAGCAGGCTCCCTGCTGAGCAGAGAGTCCAATGCTGGTCTCAATCCCAGGACTCTGGGATCATGACTTGAGCCGAAAGCAGAGGCTTAACCCACTGAGCCACCTAGGCGCCCCTAATTGCTTTCTCTTAATTGCCCTCTCAGTACAAGCTCCTCGAAGGCAAGGAAGTCTGTTGAGTTTTGTTGTTGTTCTTTCTTTCATTCTCTGTCTCCAGCATCTAAAATCATATATGGCACATAGTAGGTGTTCAATAAATACTGATGGAATTAACAAACTGTCATCTACATAAGAATTCTAGTACCCAAGACTACCCACACATAATAGGAAATAAAAACAAATATTTGTAAATTAAAAAAATAGATATGACTTGAAATATTAATTCTATTTCCTATCTGATGTAATCAGTGGGATGTAAGAGCTTGTCCCGTTTGCTCTGGTTTTCAGGGGCAATTCAACGGCCACTTCCAACGTGGGAAACCAACAGCCAGAGCCAAGTTGGAGGAAAGTCTGGGAGCACAGCACCTGCCAATGAAAATAGCAATATTGTCATGGGTCAGTAGCAACTGGCCTGTGGTCAGAGAGCTGTGATGATGTGCTCTGTGTTGGGAGGGCTGCTGAGGCTGCTTTGTGGGGGACAGAGTCCAGGTGGCATTGCTGGAGAGAACAGCCTGGTGGAAGGCTAGTACCCTATCCATTTGGCCCATATGAACAATGCGCACAGCACCATGCCAAGAATGGTGGGGTTACAAGAAGCAGCTGAGGCAGGAAGATGGAGTCTACTTCTGTGTTGTCCTACTTACCCCCAGAATATTCTCTGGACCTCAGTTCCCTTACAGAGAGAATAAATAACTCGATGGTTATGAAAACAGGCTTTGGGGCTGACCCAGTTGGCTTCAGGTCTATCTGCAATACTCAGTAGTTAAGTGACCTGGAACAATTTTTTTTTATCACCAAGTCTCAGTTTTCCCTTCTGTAAAATGGGGATTACAATCGCGTGCACATCGGGACTATTTGAAGGGATTAAGCACGGTCATACAGGAGCGGCGTATTTCAGGATGCCTGGCACGCAGAGTTGATATATACAAGAGAATATATATATCTCATATACAAGAGAATATGGGAATCCTCCTGTAAATGGTGGTCCTCGTGCTAAGGTCAGTGCATTTGACCGCATCTGCCTACACCTGTGTTGTCTTTGACACATATGCTGGGCCATCCAGATGGCACAGTCCCGTTCAACTAGACCTCTGGCCAGAGGTCAGTCACACCCCGTCTCATGGGTGTGAAGGTCAACCTTTAACAGCTGGATCTGGCCACTGACCTTGCCCAGAGCATGGGTGAGGCCTATGTCTGCATGGACGCTGGCCCTCCTCTGGAAGGAGAGGCTTCTTCTCCCAGCAGAAGTTGTATAGCCCATGCACCTGCTTGTGTGCCACTCTCACTGGCCACCATTATGCCAAGAGAATGCCAAAGACCCAGGCCTTTAAAGGGTACACGTTACAGTTTAAAAGGCTGCAGCACTGGGGACATTCTCTTGCTCAGTCACTCCCACACCATGGAGATGCTGAATAAGATGATTATATAAATATTTCTCAAGTTCAAATTGGATTTGAAGTGCAGACTGTCCCCCCTTTCCACCATTTCAAGGTCTCAGCTAGCTCTCCGCAACTTAAGTAAACACCGGCATATCATCCTGGGGAGAGCTGCTCGAAAATTTTATTAGTTTGGATGAATTCTTCCTTTCTTCCTTTTTTTTTTTCTTTTTAGTTGTTTAAAATTTATTACATACTCTGTGTCCTGGTTTCATCTTTCTACTTTCCACTGGGCAATGACATAGAGCAGCTTGCAATGAACGCTTTGTCTGAAAAATCTGGTTTCCAGTGATTTGAACACGAGGAAGGAACATCAGAAGTCTGAGGTCTCTGTAGGGCGCTTCTCAGGCCGACTGGACAAACCGCGACGGGTTTCTGTGACTCAGTCTCCCCATCTGTAAAATGGAATCGGAATGATAATCTGGCATCACTCCTACGGAACATGTGAATTAATTAATAAAGGTAATTTTAAAAAATTATCTTTCATAAGGGTTTGAATGCATTGGAGGTTAGGACTGTAGAAATGCAATCGAATTGTCCTTAATTCTCCTGAGAAATTTGGGAGGTTTGAAGATACCTAATTCATCCTTAGCAAATGCCTACAAGGTATACAAACAAGAGCGTTGCCCGGTGCATGAGTACCAGCTTGATTCTTACCCTGCAATCCCAGAAGATGCTCTTACACTGTAGAAGACAGATGGGGGGCTGCGGGTCGCCGTGTCCTATCATGCTGCTGAAACTTGAGCAAAGCTGGATGGTAGTGACTCCGAAAACTAAAGCAAGAACGACCCCATTCTCTATTTTTCCATGACTGTGTGTCTATTTGGGGGTTCATGTTTCCTGCCAGTTTCCCATTAGTCCTCTTCTCGCTCCGCATACCTGTTTTTTCGGTCCCTTTCATGGGATCCCCTTCCGTGCGGTATCAACATGTCAGACCTTGACTGAATGGGTATCTTTTGAGCGTCAGTGCGACCTTGTCTGGCTCAGAGATAAAGGGAAATTGAATGTGGTGGTCAAACATCCGTTTGAGATAGATTCATAGACTGTGAGCTGGAGGGCTAGCAGACCAGCCATTTAAGTAGTTAGCAGTAGATCTCAGACCACCCCCATGGTCTTTGAGGCCCCTCTCACTGTTCTTGCCGCCAACCCCCCACCCCCCGCTGCTGTCTGCATCTATCATAATTAATACCCAGGTTTTTTGTCTGTGTTGTGCTGTGATGTGTGATTCATATTAGTCTTTGTCCGCCGTCCCAAGCTCACAGCTCCCCTAACCCTTGGAATTTCCTAAGTGCTGGAAGTGATCTAGGTGTCTTTTGTTAGGTTAATGAGATGGCTTTTGGAAAGCACCTAAGGGTGGGTGTTGGTTGCCCAGGGAGCCAACCTTGTGACTAGAGGGTCAGAATTTCCAGTCCCACCCAAACCTCTGAGAGAAGGACCAGGGGTTGAATCAGCCAATGGCCCTTGACTTAGTCAATCAAAACTGTGTAATGCAGACTCCATACAAACCTAAGAGGACAGCTTTGGGGTCCTTTTCCTGGAGAGTTTCCACTCTTGGAGAACCAGAATCCTTCCCTGTGCCACGGAACCAGCCCCCGAGTTCCTCGACTACACCAGCTCCTTTGTTTGGAACTCTCCCCATGCGTGTCTTCATCTGACCGTTGACCTGTGTTCTTTATCGTATCCTTTAATAAACTGGGAAACCTAAAGAAGTGTTTTTCTGAATTTTGTGAGCTGCTCTAGCAAATCAGTCGAATCTAAGGAGGAGATGGTTGGAAGCCTTTGATCTGCAGCCATCAGAAGCCATCAATAGCCTAGATAACCACCTGGGACTTGAGACCAGTGTCCACCGTAGGAGACGGGGGCACAGTCTCATAGGACTCTGCCCTTAGCCAATGGGTTCTGATCTGGGTAGATCACGTCAGAATTGAGTTGAATTCTAGGACACCCCCACTGATGTCTGAAAATCGCTTGGTGCTGTGTGTGTGGAATGCTCCCTCCATGTTGGAAGTGGGTCCAGGAACCCCAAAAGATGGGCCAGTGTGGCCAAGCAGAGCTCTCCGCTGGCTGTGAGCTACAGGAGCCCCGTATGTGGCACCAGACATCCAGGGCCGATCCCGGGGACCCATCCCTACTTTCTCACCAATTGTTCGAACAATCACGCGACAGGAATTGGGAAGTTGAGCTGGGACGATGTCGTGAGACCCTCTAACAGCACCACCCATCTCTGGGACCTCCGGAGAGAGCTCAAGAGCATGTGGAGGCTTCCTTGGCCCAAGACAAGGGCCAGGACATGTCTGTGGACAAAGGCCCGGTGGAGCTGGCAGCAGGCTGAAATGGTCCAGAATAAAAAACCAGCTGGGCCAGATGGAGGCCACCTAGAAATTCAGGTCCCTTCAGATCTTAACTCTAAATACAGAAGCAGAGGTGTCTGTAGTCCCTTTACCTTTGTCGTGATGCTTTGCTTCATTTACGGAGATCACAGCTTCATGTTCCGCACAGGCTGAGCAGTGATGGGTCTAGATTTTCAAAATCCCAAACAGGAAACCTAAAAAATGGGAGGATTTCTATAAAAAGAATTGAAGGGATTAGCTTCCGTTCGGCACAAAGGTCCTACAAAATTCTTGGGCAACGTGGAAACCGTCTCAGCCACTTTTCAGCCAGATTTCTATCTCCCAACAAATATAAAGCTGGAGGTCATCAAGAGGTCCTTTGATGTGTCGGCTTCCAGGGGGGCTCCGAGTGATCAAGGGAGGGCGCCCATCTCGCCGGCCTTCCCAGGAAACCAAGTGTGGGACCCGCGAGCACAACAGCAGGCAGCGGGAGCCGTGTCCGGGGTCCCCCTCTTCTTGGCCTGATAACAGCTGAGCTTCTGTGCCCTGAGATGGTGCTGACGCAGGACCAGGCTGCAGGGACTGTGACCAACCCAAGCAGCTGGAAGGAAAGCCGGGTGCACACATGAAGAGGTTTTCTAAACCCCAGTGGGCACCAAGGCCTTTGAGTCTGGTTCTAGGCAAGTGTATGATTAAACGCTCCTGTCTTAGAAGGCCATAAAATGCCTTGCACAGAGCTTAGAAGAACTGAATTAGGACACATCTGATGGAAAAGGAAAACAGGTTGAAACATGGGAGACAAATACTAATGACTGTGTGGAAATTTTACTTGACTCCTGCTCTTTTCCAGAGGCTTCCCCCGTGAAAGGCCCCTTCGGGGGCCTGGGGCCCTCACTGCACGGAGGGACCTGTCTCTGGGGCCGGAATGGGAGCCTTTGTCGAAGTCCAGGTAGGAACCTGTAAGTGACACGTCCCAGTTTCTAGGCTTTCTCGCCATGCTGGGTTGAATTTCAAGTCAACGCCTGCCTTTTTTTTTAACGAATCCTGGTATTCACACCCTTGGATCCAATTTGGGTTTCTGCTCCATCTTTATCATTTTCCCTCCTACCTGAACACGTGTCACACCTCGGGCAGAGCCACTCGTTAGAGCACGGGTGTGCCCGGAGTGCTAACCGCACCAACACGTCTCTTCCCACCCCGAAAACTTTTCCAGTGTGTTAACACCGTGTATCTTTGCCGTCATGTCGCCCGCGCCCTTCATACAACATCGTGATAGTGACTAAGACAATCCCAAGGCTCTGGTTTGGGAGAACTTAATGGGGAGATTGGGATGTTCATCTCTTTGTCCTGAAGCAACCAGCTCGTCCCAGTGGCTGGCTGGCCCTCTCCCTTCTTGCCAAAGCACGAGGGGAACGTAGTCACAGAAACCTTTGCTGGTCTGCCTTTCCATAAGTGGTTTTTGTATTAAAAATCTTCCCGTGGGGTTCCGTTTAACAAACATGCTCTGGAGCTGGAGGTTGGAAAGAGAGGTTAGGGGAGGGCAGATGGATAAGGGAGAACCCAGCCTACAGTTCTCTGGGAGAGGTAACAAACTACATGCTTGGCCTAAATGGGGCAGAGCGTGAGAACATGAATCTCGTCTGTTTCAATCCCTGCGCTAGCTCCAGCATCTAAGGGAGTGTCTGGTACAGAGAATGCCCTCAGTACACATCTCCTGAATGAATGAATGAATGAATGACCACTCATTTATCACTGATTCAGACCAATCAACCCAGCATGGAGCAAATCATGTTGCCTGACGTGGTTCCCCCAGGTCATTTGAGCGTGGAGAACCATCCACGTTCCCCAGGAGCAGAATCGGCATGAACTATTTTGTTTTATTTATTTTTTTTTAGAGAGGGAAGGTGGGTGGGGACGGGCAAAGGGAGAGGTAGAGAGAGAATCTCAAACACGGAGCCTAACCCAGGACTTGATCTCACGACCCTGAGATCATGACCTGAGCTGAAATCAAGAGTCAGATGCTTAACTGACCAAGGCACCCTGGAGCCCCAGAAGAACCTTGTGTTTTCATAAAGCCCCACACGGGATTCTTGGGCCAGCAGGGCAAAGACTGGCCTTTAGGAATCATGGATGTAAGTTCTTTAAGAATATATGCCAATAGCGTCTGTGTTTTTCCTCTCCCCACATAAAAGACACAAGCACACGTGTACCCACACCAAAGAATTCAAAACCAACAGACCCACCAATGGCTGTGTAGACAGTTCTGCACTCTCATAAGTATATTACCGTATGGGCTGGGATGGAACACATTGGCGAGGGCTAGCAACCGAGCTCCCCGAGGTTCTCAGACCTGCTGGTTTGGGAAGAAATTGAATCTCAAGCTAACCCAGAAAAAAAAAAAAAAAGGCACAAGAAGTTTAACCTAAGGATTGCAGGGAGGGCCATCTGTGCAAAAGGGATCAAAGGATTCCACCGACCAACGCCTTCGCTTGGAGCCAGAGAGCAAAGCCCAGGGTGTGTCAGCTGGGCGGTTAGCCACACGAAGGAGTCACCATCTCCCGGTGGGAGCGGGGACCACCCACTGACACGACCCCACGGCTGGTGAGCCCACCGGGAGATGACTCCAGCCAGTGGGGAGGCCCTGCTCTTCCAAACAAGGCACCCAGAAACGGCTGGGGAGGACGGGGACATTCAGGGAGAGACCAGCAAGTAGGTGTGGCTATCTGGCAAAGGGGCGCATGGCTCTCTGTTAACAGTCCCTCTTTTAACCACAACAGAGAAGTGGGTAAATCTTAGACAGAAGGTGCCCTTCGGATCTCAGGTTCATGGCACGTCACTAAGAGTCGCCACATCAGGGGCACCTGGGTGGCTCAGTGGGTTGAAGACTCTGCCTTTGGCTCAGGTCATGATCTCAGGGTCCTGGGATCGAGCCCCACATCAGGTTCTCAGGGAGCCTGCTTCCTCCTCTCTCTGCCTGCCTCTCTGCCTACTTGTGATCTGTCTCTGCCAAAGAAATAAATAAAACCTTAAAAAAAAAAAAAGTGGTTATGGGGCACCTGGGTGGCTCAGTGGGTTAAAGCCTCTGCCTTCGGCTCAGGTCATGATCCCAGGGTCCTGGGATCGAGCCCCGCATCGAGCTCTCTGCTCAGTGGGGATCCTGCTTCCCCCTCTCTCTCTGCCTGCCTCTCTGACTACTTGGGATCTCTGTCTGTCAAATAAATAAATAAAATCTTTAAAAAAAAATGTTTTTTTTTTAATAAAAAAAAGTCGCTACACCCCCCAGGAAATGAAAAGCACCCAGATCTCAGCAACATTTTTGCCTCCAAGCAAAAATGAAAGCCTCGTTCTTCATCATCAGTCATGTTGTATGAAAAGCATGGGCGACATTACGGCAAAATAGTCCCTGACTATTTTCAGAAACTTGTTATTTTCAAGAGGTTTTCTTTTTATTTATTTATTCTTTTTCATTATCATGTTGGCACAAAAGCACAGTCTTTGAGCCAACAGAGGCAAATTCATGTTGCTTCTCCCCTTCCTCTCCTAGTTCTCTGCTCACTCCAAAAGCCTTTGGTCCTGACTGTCCCCTGATGGGAACCGGGGAGATCCTCAGAGGGTCACTGCAGTGTGGACGGCAGGAAAGGGCCCCATCATGCTTGGCACGCTCTGTCTTCCTCTCCTCTCTCGTCCGTTCTGCAGAGGCACTTCTGGTGAAACCAAGTCATGAGTCATGGATGCAGAGGCTGTGCCCGACCTTCAGGCTGACAAGCGGACCTGCTGTTGGAGATCGCTCACCTGTGCTCCGTCCTCCTGCCCCATGGCCCCATGGATGCTCCTTTTGCATTCTTTCCTCCCTGTCCCTTGCTGTCCCCTCTGCCATCTGCCATTGTTGCTGCCTGCCACACTCCTCCATCTGGGGTCACTTCCTCGGGGGAGTCCTTCTTTTGTCTGGGGTTTCTTTTCCTTTTTCTGGTTTCTCATTATTATCTTCAATAGGCTTGGTGATGCTGACCTTCTTTTCTCTTCCTTTTGAGAATATATCATGATACAAACTCCTAAGACTATTTTTCTGTCTCATTTTTTGGGGAGGTTGTCACATTTGTTTTTAATTCTTTTTTCTCGGTTTTCAAAATCTCCCGTCTGAGGTGCAGGCCTATATAGAGTCATCTTCCTGTTCCTGGTGGCCTTGGGGACCTGGAGATCCTCGCCTGCCTTTACACCTGTTGCTCTCCAGCTCCTGCAAGAATGTTCTGATCTGAGCACACAGTATGCTCTTGCAAATATAACTGTGATTTCAAACGCAGCCATCCCTTATGACCAGAATTTAGAAGAACGGGGTTCTAACAACAGCTGTGCTTACAATTAGTGGTGTCACCAGGTAAAAACATATCAGACTTTCCCAGCCTTGGTTTACTTATCTGTGAAATGGCTGGGGCTGGATACGGTCATTGCTCAGCTCCCTGACTATTTCAAACTGCTAAAATTCCACGTTTCCTGCTGCAAAAAATATCTTTTCCAGATGACCCGTCCTCTGGAGGCAGGTGCTTCTTGCTTCCATCTCTAGGGCTATTCAAGCTGCCCAGAGTCTCTAACACTCCGTGAGCTTCTTTGTGGGGCTACCAACTCCATCTTTCCTCTTGCACATGCATGACACACGGTGTTTGCGTCAACTCTGACTTGGATGAGGAAGAAAAACACATGAGTGAAAGGCGCTTCATGAGACCGGCAGGCTTCGAGGGACAGCTAAGGTGGCTGGCTTCCCTCGACTTTGTTCCCATGACAGGGGACGTATTGCCGACGCTCTGAGCTCTCCTCCAGACGGTGCTCGTGGGGAGTCCTAAGGAGCCTCTTAAACCAGATGAACCAAATCAGCCACTCAAGCAATCAGTCTGATGGCTGATTCCTATATTAATTTCACAAATACAGACACTCAAAATTTGTCTGCTGCTTTCCCATGTATTCTCCACTGTAATCAGGAAATTTGTGGACGGGGAATCGTTAGCAAGTTGGGTCATCCCCACTTCACAGAGGAAGAAACGAGTGCAGAGTGGGTTACAGAATCTGCGCAGGAGCCCCTCTGGGAGTAGGAAGGAGAATCTTCTAGATCTGGCTGACATCCGGCAGGAGCTGAATGAATCAACTTCCTTCCCTCCCCGCCCCCAACAAGGACTGAAGTAAACGCAGGCCGTCCCTTGGCAACAAACACGAAGGTCACCACCTGATGATGGGGCAGGACACCACCTCTTCTTTCCTCCTCGTCAAAGCCTGGCAAGAGCATCATCAAAGATGACGTCCTGTCATCAGGCTTCGAGGACAGGACCCCAGGTTCCACCCATTCTCGTCTCAGTGGCTCTCGGCCACCATGGATGCCTCTGTGCTCTTTGCTCCCGAGACACCCCACTCCTCCACCCTAGTCCTGACCTCGTCCTTGCCCTTCCCCAGCTCCTTCCACCCAAGGAGAGTGGAGCCCATATGAGAGTGCGCAGCATTCCCAGCAGCCTAATGTTCCTTTAGTGAGCGTGAGCCGGCCACCCACCTCGTTTGTACCCAGGGGACATAGAGCCTCTGACCTGACTCCTTCCTCAAACCCCCCCTTCCCCATTGTAGATGCCTCCTGTTGACCCTGACCTTGCCTATCTTTGTTTGACCACAAAACATAACGTTGAGAACTACTCTGTTCATAACGATCCCAAACTAGAAATAACCCAAACATCCATACAAAGGAGAAGGGCTGGGTGAATTTGGGTGCATTTACACAATGGGACATCTCAGGAGTTGGAAAGCAGGAAGCTATTGAGCTAGTGACAGGCCCTGACCTCCAAACCCTCCCCTTGAGCAAAGGAAGCAGAACTACGAACCACACTGTAATGCCTTCTGTATGCATTCCATCAGCAGGAGGTTCAGTAACAGGCCAAAGGAGTCAGTGGTGTCAGAAATTAGGACTAGGGCAGTGGGGCCTGGGGCAGGAGAGGCCTTTCGGGGGGGGATGGAAATGTTCTATGTCTCGATTGGAGCGGTGTTCACGCAGGTGCATGCAACTGTCAAAAATCCACCATTCCAGACGATTCAGATCTGTGTGTAAATTATATTTATTGCATATCAATTTTTCTTCAATTTGAAATTTTGATAGCTTAAAACAACAACAACAACAACAACTGGTCAAACTATTGTACAAATGTCAGAGATGCTTCTTCGATCAGTTTCCCTGACCCCCTGAGCCAGCTCAATGACCCCCTTTTTTATCACCGCATTTCCATTTGGCATTGAAATGTGGTCTCTCCTTAAATCTGAGTTGTTTGTGAGGGTGGGGTCTGGAGACCCGGGACCATGTCTGGCCCTGGCAGGTATCTGTCTGATGCAAACTTCCCCAGGGACCCTCCTGTCACTGTGTGGGCTTGTGGAGGACACAGCCACCAAGAATTCTGCAGATAAATGGATTTTCACATAGCTGGAAAGTCAGGTAAGGCCTTTTCTGGGGCTCTGGGGTCTCCCCAGAAGCCATAGGGCCTGGCAGGGTTTTGCACACTGGCTGAACTTTAAAGGGTTGGAGGATAATATCTGGGGTTTGGTGAGCCTTCAAGGGCATGAAACCAGAACCTGCAGCCCCAGGAGGGATGGGGATAGAATTGGAGAACACCTACACTGCGTCTGGGAGAATGAGGGAGAAAAGCTGACAACACTTTCCTGCTCCCAGGAAAAGGAAAAATAGAAGGAAGAAGAAAAGTTTGAAGGAATTGTGAGGCTAAAGGCATGGGCACCCATGTACACACTAGTCTGAATGAATTACTTTCTCCTGCTGCATGAATCAATGCATAGACCTATGAACTGCTCCTGGGGAAGGGGAATATGGGATTCACTGCCCAGTGATGGACGTAGAGTATGAGGAAGAGAGTCAGGTCAATCCAACCCAGAACCACGAGCTGGAACGACTACAGGGAGCAGACAGATAGCATAAACCAGGGACTCAGGCCAAGGTGCCTTCTTCTTCACAAACAGTAGAGCTGCAGATCAAGAAGCCAGGAGGACTCAGCACTGCCTCCAACAAAAATACCTTCTCCCACTTTATTTACAACCTCAGTTTTTCAATCTTGTTTTCCCACTTTTGACGGAGATGCCAATCCTGAAAGGTATCTTCCATAAGGGAAACAGCAACGCATGGTGATGGCAAAGGGCAAACGGTGCTCACCTTTGCTGGCCAAGAGTCAGTATGATGGCGACCCTCAGAGTCAGGCCCAGTGGAAGGGGAGGCCCTGGAGCACACCAGCTGATTTTGGCTGTGCCGTCTACTTTCTAAGAGATGCCTGATATCCAGATTCTATGAGAAGTCTCTGAATTTTGAAAGGTGGGCCCTCATTTTTGTTTTTACATGGTAAGCCAAAGAGAACATATTATAGCCCATGAGTTTGACCTCTTTTAGAGACAACCAATCTCACTCCATTAAAGAGATAAAAATCTCTATTCCAACGGCAGTATGGTGGGAAGGATGGACCAGACAATGTAGCTGAACACCAGCCAGACTGTCCTGCTCCCTGGAGTCTGGGTGCAGAAATGCCAACTCTACATTCCATGTCCAGTGGAATTCCAGCATCTCCCTGAGATGTCTGCATGCTCCTGGAGGAAGAATGAGGACCTGTCTTCTCTGCATGCTCAGTAGATAGTAGACAAATGAATGAGCACGTTATTTCCAACGAGAAACTTAGCTCCGCTGCAATAACAGCAAATAAGTCACTTGCTCCAGGGATTCATAAATTTACCAGGAATTCAGGGATGTTGTGAGGGAATATGAACATCACTTATATCCATGCCATCTCCTCAACCATCCTTGCTCTCCCCTTTTCCTGTTACCCTTAGCTCCTCTCTGCCTGCATAGCCTGGTCTGCCATCTTGAATGTACATCTTGAATGTAGAACAACTCAACCCTCCTGTCAGGGGCACCGATCATCAAGCAGACCCAAAGGGATCTGGGAATCTTACTAAGGAATTTTCTCTGGCAAAGGCAGTTCCCTTCCCAAGAGGAATTCTGGGGTCAGCTGTTTAGACAGTCAAAAAAACCCAAAACATTATTTTCTGCTTTTTAAATTGAAATATAATTAATATTCAGTGTTATACTAGTTTCAGGTATACTATACAATAATTCAACAATTTTATACATTACTCAGTGCCCGTCAGGATAAGTATACTCTTAATCCCCTTCACCTGTTTCACCCATCATCCCCCCGCGACCCCACTTCCCCTCTGGTGACCACCAGGTCGTTCTCTGTAGTTTTAGTTTAAGTCTGTTTTTCAATTTGCCTCTTTTTCTTTGCTTGTTTTGTTTCTTAAACTCCACATATGAATGAAGTCATATGGTATCTGTCTTTCTCTGACTGAGTTACTTCACTAAGCATTGTACCCTCTAGGTCCATCCATGTTGTTGCAAATGGCAATATTTCACTCTTTTTTATGGCCAATTAATATTCCATCATATATGTATTATGGAATATTAATATATTTAAATATATTTATAAATATTATATAATTATACATATACCACTTTTGTGTGTGTGTGAGTAAAGCGATAGAAGTTTATTAAGTGGTGATACAGGAAAAGCTCTCAAGGGTGAGAGGGGTTCCACCCAATGAGGGCCTTCAGGGTTGGTCTTTCATAGAAAGCTAACCAGGGAACTTAAATCCTTTCAACATCTCTATTGATATCACCACTGAACAAGGACTAGTGATAACACCTTCAATAGCTTACTTCCTTTTTAGGGTCTCCTTATTCTTTGTTGGTCACAGGTGATTATCATAAAAAAGACACCCACCCCACATGCCTAGGGCACTTCCTTATCCAGTGGTCCATAAATGGATACTTGGGTTGTTTCCATATTCCATATCTTGGCTGTTGTCAGTAATGCTGTAGTAAACATAGGGGTGCGTAGATATTTTGAATTAGTGTTTTCATTTTCTTCGGGTAAACACCCAGTAGTGGAATTACTGAATCATAGTAATTCTACTTGCAGTTTCTTGAGGAACCTCCATACTGTTTTCCACAGTGAGTGCACCAATCTACATTCCCACCAACAGTACCCAGGGGTTCCTTCTGTTTCACATCTTCACCAAACTTGGTATTTCTTATCTTTTTGCTATTGCCATTCTGACAGATATGAGGTGATGTCTCATTATGGTTTTGATTTGCATTTTCTGGATGATTGGTGACGTCAAGCCTCTTCTCACATGTCTCTTCACCATCTGGATGTGTTCATTGGAAAAATGTCTATTCATTTTCCAAACAATCCAATTTTCAAAATTTGAATATTGAAATATTGAATATTTCAATTGAAAATATTCAATATTTCAATTTCAATCCAATTTTCAATATTTTCAAATTGGAAAATATCCATTTTCCAAATAATCCAATTAAAAATGTCTGCCCATTTTTAATTGGATTATTTGTTTTGGTTTGGTTTTTGGTGTTGAGTTGTGTCAGTTCTTTATATATTTTGGATATAGACTCCTTATTGGATCTGTCCTTTGGATCTACCCTTTGGATCTATCTTCCCCGGTTCACTAGGTCTGCTTTTTATTTTGTTGATGGTTTCTCTCACTATGCAAAAGCTTTTTATGTTGATATAGTTCCAATACTTTAATTTTGATTTCAATTTCTTTGCCTGAGGAGACATATCTAGAACAATGTTGCTACAGCTGATGTCAAAGAAATTACTGCTTATATTTTCTTCTAGGAGCTTTAGTTTACTTAGACAGTAAAAATGTGCCACCTTATTACATAACAGTAACAGATAAACTTGTTTACATCTTTATTGTTCTTTCCCATGTTGATCCTCCTCCCAGTGAAGTAAGTTGATAAAGCAAATGAGAAGATAAGCTCCAGAGAGAAAATGTAAGTAATCAGACAACTTAATGTGAAAGCATGCAACTTGCATGTTATACAACCAAAACTTCAAAAGCAGGGCTTTGAGTACAATTCCCGTAGGTGTTGAATGTGGAGTAAGACAATGGAAACATTGCTTCAAATTATTTTCCTTGCCTCATGCCAACATTTTCTGAGTTAGAGTGTGAGGTACAAGGGGGAGACCTTGGGCAAGGTTCAGAAGCAAGGGGTGGACATCTGTTATTGCATGTTGATCTGGACCCCAGGAATCAATGATGGGTCTTAGGCTGATGTCTCCAAGGTGCCAGGGAGCCTGACAATGCCTCTTTGCTGAAGTGATCCATTACCCTTCCTGGTATTGGATGTTAACAGTGGATAGTACACTGCTACATGAGCTCTGTGTTTGCTTATCACCCCCTGAGGTGTATTAGTTTACTAGAGCTGCCAGAACAGAATACCACAAACAAGGAGTTCAAAACACCAGAAATTTATTGTCACAGTTCTAGAGGCTGAAAATCTGAAATCAAAGTGACCCGACTGGGTCATGCTCCTTCTAAAGGATCTAGGGGAGAATCCTTTCTTCCCTTTTCCTAACTTCCAGGGGTTCAAGCATCTTTAGTAATCCTTGGCACTGATAATCACGGTTTCCATCATCTCATGGCCCTCTCCTTCTGTCTCCTCTGTGTCTCCAAACCACTCTCTCTTTATAAGGACACCAGCCATTTAATTTAGGACCCATCTTAATCCAGTGTGACCTCATCTTAACTAACTATATCTGCAAAAACCCTAGTCTCAAACAAGGTCATCTTCTGAGGTTTCAGGGGAGCATTCATTTTAGGGTCACTTGATCCCACTAGAGTGGGTCTTTATCTGATTAGATCTAGCTTAGATCAATCATAGCAGAGGCAAATTCAGAAGTCTCTAGATTCTACGTTTTAGTGAAGGACTTTTGTGAAAGTTGGTTTTCTTGAATAGCATTCAAGATCCCAAGTCTACTGACTTTCTGGGCATTAAGCCAGACTTCTCTTCCTAGGGGTTAACTTTGGATTGAATTATTAGTGCCAAACATTTATATTTAGGTTAGAAAGAAATACGTCTTACTCAGCAACACTGAGATGAAGTAGCACTTAACCTCAATATTAGATTCAAATTTTACCAAAGGAGTTCTGGAAGGCTGGAAGATACCTCTACATCTTCCACCTATCAAAGACCCACAACAACTTTGCTTACATGTAATTTATATTTTAAAGGCAGAAACAGTGAAATGCTAACCGCCTGTTACCAACCACATAATCAAAAGAATGATTTTATTCTATGAGACTTGTGTTTGTCTGGACATATGTTGCAACAGGAAGGGATCTTAAGAAAAATGTTTGCAAATAAACACATGCTACAACTCCATCCCTCAGGATAGGGAAAACAAAATCATTATTTCAGTATAACTATAGAGAGACTTGACTTTGGTACCTGTAATTCAATCCTCATGTAATCCTCATGACTCCCACTCATATCCTCCTCCTGGCCCTCTGTAGGGGACTCTGCTTTTCCTTATCCCTGTATTTTCCATTCCTACCTTTGTGACAGTGTAGGGAACTGAAGAAACCAGCCAGTCTCCCACTGCACTTCAATCCCCTGCTCCTCTCCTGAGAAATTCCTAACTAGATACCAGGTTCCAGATGTTCCTGCAGAGCACAGGCTGTAACTTCCCTTCCTCTTCATTACACGTGAAAAATATTTTTAGATGTATTTATAAGCAACACAGTCATGCACAAAAATAAGAAAAGGAAATCTCTGTAGATAAGAAACGAGCACTGTCCCTACACCACAGAGGCAGAAGGAAGCCCACAACTGTAAGTGTGGGCCTGCCCCACATTCCTACAGTGGACCTGGTCTAGAACAAGGCCAAACACCTGGGACAGGGATTGGGGGCCTCCATCCCAGGTGGCAGGAGGGCTGGCAGTCAGAACTATGCTGCCCATCCAAGGCTGTGCCTAGCAGAAAAATGTCCACATGTGGCTGGGACTAGAGCATGGCTGCCACGGGTTGTGGGAGCCCAGAGTACTGCTCCTGCCAACTTCCAGGCTGAAGCCACAAGGAGATAATCTCACCAAACATCCTCACGTTCCACAGAGGCAAGTTTGGCCACCCAAGAAAGATCAGCAGCCTGAAGGACAGGCAGCAAGCACCAACGAAGGCCAACTTAAAACCGAGGGATATTTCCATATCTTCAAGGAAGTAAAGGAAGAAATGGCTTCATCAAACAGGAATGGATGGAGATAGAAATAACAAATTAGTAAGTTTGGTAGTGATAAATAGTGCAGTTGAAACAAAAACTCAATAGATGAGTTGAATCTCAATACAGCTCAAAAGTGAGTTCATGAAATGGGAGATCAAACTAAAGGAATCTTCCAGAATGGATCACAAAGAAACAAAGAAAAAGAAAATATGAAAGAAAAGTTCAGGGACATGGAGGATCAATCTAGACATTTTCCCAGTGAATTCTAGAGATAGAAAATAGAGAGGATCCTTGAGGGACAGTGTTTGAAGAGTAATGGCTAAGACTTTTCCAGAAGAAAGGAGAGTGGCCTGAGTACCTAGAGGAAAAAAAAAATTTCACAAAGTGTCAAGCAGAATAAATGTTTTTTTAAAAATCCACACCTGGGGGGGAGGAGTCAAGATGGCGGAGAAGTAGCAGCTGAGACTACTTCAGGTAGCGGGAGATCAGCTAGATAGCTTATCTAGAGATTGCAAACACCTACAAATCCAATGGGAGATCGAAGAGAAGAAGAACAGCAATTCTAGAAACAGAAAATCAACCACTTTCTGAAAGGTAGGACTGGCGGAGAAGTGAATCCAAAGGGACGGGAAGATAGACCGCGGGGGGAGGGGCCGGCTCCCGGCAAGCGGCGGAGCAACGGAGAACAAAATCGGGACTTTTAAAAGTCTGTTCCGCTGAGGGACATCGCTCCAGAGGCTGAACCGGGGTGAAGCCCACGCGGGGCCAGTGTGGCCTCAGGTCCCGCAGGGTCACAGAAGGATCGGGGGTGTCTGAGTGTCGCGGAGCTCGCAGGTATTAGAACGGGGAAGCCGGCTACAGAGACGGAGCCGAGGAGTGACGCTCAGCTCGGGCTTACCTTGAACCGCTCGCAGGCTCGGTGAGCTCGGAGCGCGGCCGGAGGCCAGGGTGACGGGAGCAATTGGGCGCTGTTCTCTGGGGATGCACTGAGGAGTGGGACCCCGAGCTCTCGGCTCCTCCGGGCTGGAGACTGGGCAGCCGCCATCTTCATTCCCGTCCTCCGGACTCTACGGAAAGCGCTCAGGGAACAAAAGCTCCCGAAAGCGAACCCGAGCGGATTACTCAGCCCGGCCCCTGGTAAGGGCGGTGCGACTCCGCCTGGGGCAAAGACACTTGAGAATCACTACAACAGGCCCCTCCCCCAGAAGATCAACAAGAAACCCACAGGACCAAGTTCGCCTACCAAGGAGTGTAGTTTCAATACCAAGGAGAGCAGCGGAATTCCAGAGGAGGAGAAAGCAAAGCACGGAACTCATGGCTTTCTCCCCATGATTCTTTAGCCTTGCAGTTAATTTTTTTTTCTTTTTCAATTTTTTCTCTCTTCTTCTGCTAAATTTTTTTAACTTTTACCCTTTTCTTTTTTAACGTTTTTTAACTAGTTTATCTAATATATATATATATATTTCCTTTTTATATTTTTTCATTATTGGTTTTCTTTTTTTATTTGTTTCTTTTTTCTTTCTTTTTTTTTTTTCTTTCTGAACCTCTTTATATCCCCTCCCCCCCCCTCACGATTTGGGATCTCTTCTGATTTGGCTAAAGCATATTTTCCTGGGGTTGTTGCCACCCTTTTAGTATTTTACTTGTTCCTTCATATACTCTTATCTGGACAAAATGACAAGGCGGAAAAATTCACCACAAAAAAAAAGAACAAGAGGCAGTACCAAAGGCTAGGGACCTAATCAATACAGACATTGGTAATATGTCAGATCTAGAGTTCAGAATGACGATTCTCAAGGTTCTAGCCGGGCTCAAAAAAGGCATGGAAGATATTAGAGAAACCCTCTGGGGAGATATAAAAGCCCTTTCTGGAGAAATAAAAGAACTAAAATCTAATCAAGTTGAAATCAAAAAAGCTATTAATGAGGTGCAATAAAAAATGGAGGCTCTCACTGCTAGGATAAATGAGGCAGAAGAAAGAATTAGCGATATAGAAGACCAAATGACAGAGAATAAAGAAGCTGAGCAAAAGAGGGACAAACAGCTACTGGACCACGAGGGCAGAATTCGAGAGATAAGTGACACCATAAGACGAAACAACATTAGAATAATTGGGATTCCAGAAGAAGAAGAAAGAGAGAGGGGAGCAGAAGGTATATTGGAGAGAATTATTGGAGAGAATTTCCCCAATATGGCAAAGGAAACAAGCATCAAAATCCAGGAGGTTCAGAGAACCCCCCTCAAAATCAATAAGAATAGGTCCACAGCCCGTCACCTAATAGTCAAATTTACAAGTCTTAGTGACAAAGAGAAAATCCTGAAAGTAGCCTGGGAAAAGAAGTCTGTAACATACAATGGTAAAAATATTAGATTGGCAGCAGACTTATCCACAGAGACCTGGCAGGCCAGAAAGAGCTGGCATGATATATTCAGAGTACTAAACGAGAAAAACATGCAGCCAAGAATACTATATCCAGCTAGGCTATCATTGAAAATAGAAGGAGAGATTAAAAGCTTCCAGGACAAACAAAAACTGAAAGAATTTGCAAACACCAAGCCAGCTCTACAGGAAATATTGAAAGGGGTCCTCTAAGCAAAGAGAGAGCCTAAAAGTAGTAGATCAGAAAGGAACAGAAACAATATACAATAACAGTCACCTTACAGGCAATACAATGGCACTAAATTCATATCTCTCAATAGTTACCCTGAATGTTAATGGGCTAAATGCCCCAATCAAAAGACACAGGGTATCAGAATGGATAAAAAAACAAAACCCATCTATATGTTGCATACAAGAGACTCATTTTAAACCCGAAGACACCTTCAGATTTAAAGTGAGGGGGTGGAAAAGAATTTACCATGCTAATGGACATCAGAAGAAAGCAGGAGTGGCAATCCTTATATCAGATCAATTAGATTTTAAGCCAAAGACTATAATAAGAGATGAGGAAGGACACTATATCATACTCAAAGGATCTGTCC